>NW_010167223.1:0-12720 GCF_000695765.1 Mesitornis unicolor
TCCACTCTCTCATCTCTGTGCGTCCTCCTCACCAGGACCAGGAGGCCACAGCTGCTCTGCCATCAGCTCCCCTGCCAGAAGCCAGCACTCCCAGCTCTGCAGCCGATTGTAAGCAGGGAAAACCTGGGCAGGTAGAGGAGGACTTGAGGAAACTTCTTCAAAGCTGCCCCATGAGGACAGGAAGCACAGAGCGGTGCCAGACATAAGCCACTGCCAGCTCCTGGACACGTTCTCCTGCCAATGGTCTCAAGAGCAGGCTCTGCAAACACCATTGCCACGGGGTCCTTGCTGAGCGTCCAGAAAAACCTCCAAAAGACAAAGGCAAGACAGTTGTGACCTCTTCACTTGTAGGCAAGGCAAAGAAGCACTAAGATATTATTTACTGTGAATAAAACTTTGTTCCCTCCCTAACAGTCAAGGAAGTAAGAGAGACCCTGCTCTGCAGTGACTTGTCCTGTGCCACAGAATCTGCTCTCATTGGGTGAAATGTAAAGAACGAGACCAGTGTGTCACCAATATAACATCACTGCCGCGAAGTTGGAGCCCTTCAAATGACTTCAGGCAAGACCTGAAGATGTGACATCAGCCTTGTCACCTGCTTAGTCCAGTCAAAGCAGGTGGAGGTAAGACCAAGGTCATCATTTATCTTACCAAGGAAAGCTAAGCTGATCTACACAAACATCTAACCCCCTCTATCTCTCTGCCAGCCTTTGATAGGCAAATCTACCAGCACTAAAGCTAAGTGTCAGTGGAGAGGAAGAACGCTGTTATCTTCTTATCAGGAGATAAGATGACAACCACAAATAATTTGGCCTGAAAGACTCCTCTGCTATCACCAGGGGTGAGCATCAGCGTGCTTCAAAACTAATCTAATTTAGGTGGATAACAGAGGACTTGAATGTGGGAGGTAAAACTGTGTTACAAGCAGGACATCAATTTGTTACATGAATACAACACTGGTACAGCGAAATAATGCAAACTTTTTTTGTCTACTAGCACTTCTGATGTGATTGAGACAGGGAGTGACTAGGTCGGCAAGCAGGTTTCTAGGCAATAGGTGCATTAATCATAAATGGGGTATTAGTATTCAAAATCTCCAAGTCTTCCTCTAACATGCAAAATAATCACTTCTGCCATGGATGGTTTGTTTCACTGAGTAATCCAATCGTCCTCTGCTATAATCACAGCAGGTATAACTTCTGCAGGGATTTTTCAGTGTCAATGTATTTTGGACTGTGATGTCTTTGAGGCAGAGAATTTTCCTTTTTTTCTGTGTCTGTGTATCTCTGGATAAGTTGGAGGGGCTTTTAGAAATATAATGTAATGAGCAACTGCAGTCAGTCACTCCTCCATCCTTCTCTCTCCCTGGAGTATTCAATGTCCTTGTGGCTCTCCCAGACACATTTAAAAGAACAATTTTTCTTGTGACAAGTAAGGCAAGAAGTGTGAGTTTGTGTCTGACAGGTTCAGGGAGAAGTTTGCAATGAGGCAATTAGACAACGAAAGTGCTGATTAGAAACACCATCAGCCATAGCAAGGAAAGAAACAAATTTTAAGTAGCAGAAGGAAAAGGGGGGGGGCGGGGGGAATGAAAAATAGATAAAATAAAGCATTTGACGAAGCAACAGGTTGTACTAAAGTTCTGTGACTGACAAGGTCTGATACCAGGCTCTAGGGTTTCTCAAACCTTCTCTGGAGGCAGAAGGCTGCCCTTGATGGGCTCCTCTAGCTTAACAACTTCACATTCCCACGCTGGGGGTGCCAGTCACCAGCTCCTTGGAGACCTCCCCTCTGCAGTCCAGACCAAACACATTTCTGTAGACCTGTCCATCCCTCTCTGACAGGAGCACTGTGACTCCTCTGCTTGCCGGATGCCTGTGGTCCCAGCAAGCCAACGGTGCCCAGTTTTGTCACAGTGGAAATGCTTTTTGGAGGATCGC
Organism: Mesitornis unicolor; assembly: GCF_000695765.1. Lineage (NCBI taxonomy): Eukaryota > Metazoa > Chordata > Aves > Mesitornithiformes > Mesitornithidae > Mesitornis > Mesitornis unicolor. The sequence goes on from NW_010167223.1 coordinate 1,941, forward strand.
TAGAAAGTCAAGAAAGGAAGACACTTTATGTAAATCCACTTCATGTCTATTTGACTGCCTTGGGTTGGGCAAAAGGAAACCTGTGGCCCTCCTGTCACTGTGGCCATCAGCTGTGCTGCAAGAGGTCGTCAAGGAGCAGAGACGAGCTACTGAGGAAAGGCAGACTGCTGGGGCGTGCAGGCAGTGCTGCTCCAGACAAGCTAATTTCGAGGAGGGTTTTTAAAAGTGTTTTTGCACACCCTGTAATTCAGCATGAGCTGATGAGGCAGAAGAAGAAATAATATTGCCCAAACCCCCACTGAATAACTCTTAAAAATATACATTTTCCACTTCTATATTTCTGGTAATGTTATGCGGTATCAAATAGCTCTGTCATGAGCCTGGTGTAACCATTCCACTACAAAGGGTTGTAGACCACCCAGATCAGATATATATGTAGCTGGATCTGCCTCATAGAGTGGTGACAACAAGCAGTAAAATATTAACAACACAGCAATAATAACATTATGAAGTGCATTAATCTCTGGGACTGTCACTGCACTGGAGAGTTTGACTACAGCGGATTTCAGCAAGTGCTTGCTGCAGGTGCAGGGCCTGCAGCCCCGTGTCCAGGAGGTGGCTGCAGTGTGGTCTTGGTGACTCATGACTGGGCATTAGGCACAAGCCGCTGGCTCTGTGTTTATAAAGCAATACACGGTATCTGACTTACTATTCATTGCACAAATTTTCGTCCTTTTGCTTCGAAATGTTCCCAACCGTTGCTAACAACTCGTGAAGAGCTGCACACGCTCTACCTGGAAGCTGACCATTAAAGAGGAATCAGATGCTTACGGCAACACACAGCAGGAAACAGAAATATGCAACAGCTGTTTAAGGACATGGAGTGAGAAAGTGCTCTGCCTCTTATGGAATTTAGGTGAACGGACTGTAATTACCCAAATATTTATGGGTTCTCTTTATTGTATGAGTCACTGAGGGCTTGTGAGGGGGCAGACAATTTCCATTTTGTTTAGGGCAGAAATATCCCTGGAGACCAGGCTGATCTATGGAGCTGCCATATCAAACCCTCCTAGGAAAGGAAAAAAAAGATAATGCATTTATTAGTCAGCTCACATTGGACTGGTCTGTGTAGAAAAGGAAAGAACTCAACTGAAAAATGCTTTTAAAACCGCAATTCCATAAGCATCTGTCTCATTTCAAGTACGGCTGGGGCCTTTCTGTCTCCTGAAAGGGAAGGAGAGGGTGAATTCAAATTATCTGTAGCTCTGGAGTGCTGAAGGGGAGAAAAAGTCACTTCCAAATAGCACAGCATCCCTGCAGACAGTGACCGGGCACAGATAACCTCCTCCAGAGAACCACGCTGTCCCCTAGCACTCCAGCCCTTTCCCAAATGCCTTGGTTCTGCTGTCCCTGAGGCTGAGAAGAAAATTGTAAGAAGTAACCAGAAAAGAAACAATCAGTTTTGGATGTCAGGCAAATGGAGAAAGAGGAGGAAAGGAGAAGGTGGCTAAGCAATATCAGTCCCTATCAGTCTCCTGTTTCTTGCATTTTAGCTACCAGTCATGTTCCCCATAGCTGCCATGGTTTCTGCAGCACTCCCTGACCCGCACAGCAGGTTTGGGGAGCTGTGGTGGATTCCAGCATCAGGAGACCATGGAGGAGGTGGGGCACAGGGGGTGGAAATGCTCCTTCCCATGCTGCTATCTGCAGCACCTGAGTGAGAGGTGCAGCCCTCCTATACACACTGAGGCTGTGTCTTCTCTGGACCCCACAACCCCTGTATCTGCAAATCTGTGAGAAGGAAGGTAGTGAGGGAAAAGAGGAGACACAGAGAAGGAAGGAGCAGGCAGGCAACTGCCCTGGAAATTCCTCGTTGTCCTTTGGAGCATCCTGGAGGTTTTATCCAAAATAGGGCTCTCCAGCAGCACCTGGAGAGGAACAGTCCCTCCTCTGATCTGCTGGTAAGGATGGTAGAGGAGAACAGCCCCATCTCACAGGAATGCTCCTGGTGCATTGCTGAGGTCCTCTTTCAGTGAGCCCAACTGAAGAGCAGGAGCAGTCCAACCATGGGTGTGACCAAAGCTTGGTGCAGGCTCCCAGGATCATCCCCAGGCCAACACTTTGACCCCTCACCACTGCCGTCCCCACCTCGGCTGGCTGTGGGCAGGGGCAGGGGCAGGAGAGGGGTGAAAGGGACATCTCATGGTGCCAGCAGAACCCTGCATGTGCCAGGCACGAGGCATTTTGGGTCTGGCGCTGTTGAATCTGAGGATCAACATGAGAGGGAAATGGAGAATAAAGAGCAGTAAATGAGCTGGATTAGAGGAGCTGTTTTACATAGCCCTTCATTTAATCCTTTGCTTTCCTTTCATTGTTTAATTGGTTTAGCTCTTGTACTTTAAATGCTGCAGGCAGAGAGAGCCAACCTCCTCCTTTCCTTCCCTTTTCCTGCCTTCCCTTTCCTCTTCTCTCTTTGCATCTCACTATCTAATCCCATTTCTCTCTTTCTCCATTTCTGTCCCTATCCCTTGTTCTCATTCTCTCCTCCAGCTTCTTTCTCTCTCTCTTCAGGCCCCATATTACTCAAGCAGCTTTTGTTAGCGCTGTCAACCACATCAGCGTGTAAGTGAAATTGTACTGTAAGTGAAGTTAAAAGTATTTCTATGGTGGGATATTTAATCATTTGAATCCTTGATAGGAGCAGCTCTTTTTATTTTCACTAGCTATAAATCCAGGCTCTATCTAATCTCTGATCTCGACGAGGAGAGAATTAACCAACAGAGTGTGTGACTAGAAAGGAGAAGGCTGGAGAGAAGGGACCACTTTATCTGAGTGTGGAGTGGAGCAGCATAGGAATAAGGCAAGGAGCCGTTCCCAGCTCCCTGCCATTCTTATTGCCTTTCCCCGATCCTAGCTTTGTTCCCTCTCCCCAGACTCTCCAGCAGATTGAAAATGCCATTTTCCATTTAAAGATCTTTCTTTTCCCCCTTCAGCCATTAACCCAGCCCGTGACGGTGGGGAGGAGATGTGTTTCAGGCCACAGAGCCCTGAACCTCAGTCCATCTCCAGGTTGTGCTGGGCTGGGTCTGACTGACTCCAGGTGTGATGGGAGCTGTGGGCTAGACCCAACCTCAGTGGAACCTATGCAAAGTTTGGCATCTCAAGGTGACCCTTCCTCTGGTCTGCTAGAGGAGGAAGCTATACAAATGGAGACGGTAATTATTTCTCTTCTCCTCTTCGTCTGCATCTTTTTAGAGCAATTAAGAGCTTAACACTGTTTTCTCTCCAAACCATGGTGCCAAGTGCCTTTCTTCAGACACATTGTCAGGACCCTTCTTTGTGCAATGGACCCACCCATGCTACTGCTATAATTTAAGTCTTTTTTCATGTAAAGTGCTGGATGAAGGGATCAGAGTAATATCTAAGCATCTTTCCTTCTATAGCCTCTTGTTCCACCTCCAGGTATGCGGGATGTAGACAACCCTACAGCTTATGCCCTTTTCCATAATACCGTTGCTTGTACCCAGTCTATCGCCATCAGCTAAGGAATATAATGGAGAGCCTATCAGAAATGTTCTGACTGATTTGGGACTATGCTGATTAGGCGAAAGCAAAGAATTCTGCTAAGATGTGTTAATTGCAATGAAGCCCCTGACAGATCATGGTCATCTCTTGAAACTTTCCTGCTGAGTTACAGGGGTACAGGTTGTGAGGAAATGGGCAGATCCGTGAGTATGGAAGTCTGCTTGGAAGGAGCAAAGTTTAGTGGCAGGATTGCATACAGATCTGGTGGAAGAACAAAATATGTCCTTCTACCTAGGGCTGAGATTGGGCCACCAAGCAATGGTAGCAGCCAACAGTGTAGGTCAAGGTGGGAATAATGGAGTGGGGAAAAGGGTAGGAAGCCTGTATTAGTTGTTCATACATTACCTAAGTCTTGCCAATATTTTAAGCTCTTCTTAAATCTCACAGTCCAAGAGCTCTATGCAGAGAACTGCAAAGATTATTGGCATCGGTATTTACCTCGAGCATTTGTCTGAAGGATGAAAAGGCGTTCAACATCTTGTATGCATTTCCTTGCAAGAAACAGCCTCCTCCCTCCTTTCACTTCCAATTCACCAGCATTTCTCTTTTATTTCTGTGGCCTACTTGTTTGTAAAGTCATCTCAGGAAATAAGACTCTCTAAATACAGCAACTCTGATGACTTGAGGGTTAGGTCCCCCTCCCTCCTCACTTTCAGGAGGTGCTGGAGGTGATGCGTGGTGCTGGGCAGTACTCTACAAAAGTGGACAATCCGTCACTGTCACCAAGCGGTGGGGGAGGAAGCGAGAGGGACGCCGCGTTTGCAGACAGTACTCATTACGCAGTGAGATTCACACAGCTGTTCTGCTCCCAATGTAAATATGGACAGCCCCATTCATCACTGGCCTTACTTCCTCAGCACACGTCCAGGGGAGAGGGATGATTTAGTGCCTGCAGCTGGAACAAGCACTATGTTTCTCTAAAACACCAATATTTTAAAAATTGGGAATGTTTTGCATGCGTGTTATGTGATTCTGGGAAGAAGGGAGGAGGCAATGTCAAAAGCTGTGAGCTGCAGAAGAGGTGAGGCCTTACAGGGAATCACTGGCCTTCTCTGTTTTGCTCCTCTCACATCCGCCATTCAGAGGGATCTATATGACAGGAGCACTGGCGATCTTTGGTCATGGAGCAGGGTTGTCCCATGCTGCTTGCAAACTATATGACAGGTGAGAAGTAACAGGGGAACCTAGCAGATGAAGAGGAAGAAGGAAGAAGGACCAGCAAGGATGGAGTAGATCAATAGACATGGAAGGATCCATTGAGCCTGAGGAGTGAGGGGCAATGTTCCCATGAAATGAGCTGCGTGAACAATGGTGGACGCCTTCACAGGGATCCTTGCAGACCTACCCACGGGGAATGCAGTTTCCCTCTATCAGTGAAACACCCTTGGGTTTCATTTTCCTGACATCCTGAGAGATGGGAATATGGATGCTGGGCTACCATGGGGTAGACAGGGTCTGGAGAGCTGGTTGTGGGGTATTGGGAGCTCAGGGCTGGGCAGAGCTGCAGAGGTGGCAGGGAGAGTGGAGACCTTCTCCTGTATGGTGGAGAAGGGTCATCTGAGGATCTGTCATCATGCTAACTGAATAAAGGAGGAAGGCTCTGTCCTCCAAACACCAAGAAGCTGGAAATGCTGGAGGTCTGAGTCTGCTGGGTGCAATGAAAAGGAACTGAGAACGACTTTCCTCCATCACCAAGCTGCTCCTACCCCGTGTCATCTCCTCAGAGAGTGAACCCGCTCTCTTTTGGTGGATGCAGCCTCCCATCTATGCCCTGTGCCTGCAGGCAGAAGATGAAGGGGCTGGAAAGGGGGCAGCCTTTATCCTTCCCTCCAGCAACTCAGATTTGCTCCTGTCATACTTGGTCAACTGTGCCACAGCTCACGGTCCCTGTCATTGCCTGGCTTTCACTTCTGTCCATCCTGCAGGCACGCTTCCCTTCTGTGTGTGTGGTTTGCTCAGTCTGTGCTAATTACGCCCTTGACATATGCAGTAGAACTGCTTGTGTCTATAACAGCACGGAGGTGAAGGAGGTTAATTAACTCAGAGGAAGGAAGCTGAGTGTCCCCACATCACACCCCCTTCCATATGCATTAGTTTTGAAGCCTGAAGACACTGTTTAACCAAACACAGCCCACGACTTACTAACTTTCTTGTTTCCTGTCTTTCTTATATTACTAATGCTGCCTAGGATGGATGGCGCTGAAGCTAAAGAAAAGCCTCACAGAAACAATGGCCTCTCCAAAGAAGATAGCGCCTCATTTACAGAGTGATCAGCCCTTTCCCTCAGAGTGCAGGCAGGATGCTTCAGTGAAGAAGGCACTGGCACGTCTTCCCAGCTGCTCTGGTTGGGAGACACCCTCACTGCACCCACTGTGGTGGGATTTGCTGTGCAAGGTGCCCATATGCCACCCTCAGCCTGCTGGGTTCCTCCTCTCCAGTGCTCTCAGACTGCGTCAGCATCCTCTAGTGCTGTCCTTTCCTTTCATGAACCACAGATGTAGACCTCCCAGATTTGCCTTTGACTTTCTGGCCAGAAGCAATACCCCTACTGCATGCAATCACATCACAGAGCAGCTGCCCTCTCCCAGCCCCAGGAGCTGCACTGCCTGCATGGAATATTTCAGTAGCAGAGTCCATCCTAAATATGCATCGCTTTGGGGGTTCCTACCGTCAAATGAGACCTGTTGAGATACCAAAAACCTCAGCTGCAGCTGAGAGGCATCCTGTCTGCCCCATAGTGTGATCATGTGCACAAATACAACATGGATATGCCAGGGTCAAGCCACAAATTTGTTTCTTAGAGACTGAGTTTGAGAGGCAGGATAGCCTGGCAGAGTGTGGCAGCTGCTCGACAGTCAGGCCCCTGACTTTTGTTTTCTGATAACACACAACCTTGAAAGACTTCTTGTCCTTCTTCCTCCTCACCCCTCTCCACAGCCACCCCCCTCCCAGCACACTTTATCTATCAGAGTTGTAAATCCTTTGCAGCAAGCCTGCTGTCTCTCTGTTTGCACAGCACCTTCTGTGGCGGGTCTTACAGGTGCTGCTGGAATATAAACGGCAATACAGCTTTAATTATAAACCCTGCCGAGAGATGGACAGTGCAAGCCTACAGGTTTGTGTCTCAATCAAGAGACTCCGCAGGGGCCACCTTCTTGGTGCAGCCCCATTTTAGTGTCTATTGGGTGGCTGGTAAGAGAGGCTAGTTATGCTCTTTCTTTCCACTCTCGATAATTATAGGTCTCTCAGGAAAACTGGCCTTAGAGTGGAAATTTCATAGAGGTTTTAAAAGATTTTATTAGAAAGGATTTGGTTCCTGTGCAATTATTAGTTTAACTAGGCACTTTGCGTACCTTCTGCACTGAAACTGTTATTGATCACACTGGAAAAGGGAGACCTAGAAAAAATTTATATAGAGAGCAGCACACTGTGTCTATATTTGTATATAATAGGTACACCAGCATACGTTTATATGTAGTCACTGAAAGGGTCTTGAATGTGTGCACAGATGTGTCTAGCTCTATATACGCATACGTACACAACCGCTGGGTGGGAAAAGCTAATAGGTATTGGTTATATAGGCGTGTCTGTCCTGTTAGTGTATATACATCTTATTCACTGAGGGCAACTGAGTAACACGGTCTGAGAGTTTGGGGATCAAGTGTACCCACAGACACCAGACAGGTCCTGCTTTAAAAAGTAGGTATCAGCTGCTTTATGTTCTGTTTACAGTTTGGGCCATCTCTGCCCTAGAAAGGCTCCAGTGACACAGTTTGGGGTTAAGTTTGGAGTCCTGCAGATAGAGGCTCAGGTCTGAAGCCAGAGGTTGTTATTAGCCCAGAAGCAGGGAAAGCAGAGCTGTAAAGATTCAGAGGGTGAGGTACTTGAAATCTTCCAGTGACAAGTGTCATGTACATAAATTATTATTATTTCTTTTCATTTGCAAATTTTGCTGCCACTTATGATCTGGAATTTCATTAGAAAGGATTCTGGAATGAGGGTTTAGTTGAAGCCATCAGAATCTTGAAAATTACTTTAAACATCTGACCCCTCCTTGCCCTGGATGTAAAGTCCTGCTCCGATTTCCTGCCCACAGCTATCCCTGTTGTATGTCTTTCCCATCCGATAAGTGCCCGGTACTCCCAGCACCATCTCTTTCCCCTCTGGATGGCAGCCTGGTACAAGCAGCCCATCTCAAAGGCTCTGACTCATGGCTGCACCAAGCACCTGCATGGTAAAGGCAGGAGGGAAAAAAGCAACTTAAGAAGGAAAAGATACAAATCTCCGATGCTTGCTGATGCCAAACTAGGTCTATTTGCAAAACAGCAGGACCGGTCCAGGAAGACTGTATTAGTGCTATGTCTCTTCTTGTATGAAAACTGGAGTAATGGAAAGATGAAAGGGCCAAAATGCTATTAAACACAATGCTACCAAAGCCATGCTGTCCCCTGCCCGCTGCTGGAATGCAGTCACACAGAGTGGGGAAGGGAAGGCTGCAGCACCCTCCGCTCCCCAGGTTCATCTCCCTTTCCACACACTCCCAGTAGTTATCCCACTCCCAGCTCAGGGTGCATAGGTGGGTTTGATTTTGTACCTTCCCAGCCCTGCTCTAGTCCAAGGACTGGAATAAAGAATATGAAATGTGGAGTGATCTCAGCAGATACAGAGAAAAATGAAGTCACTGGTGCTCTGATACACTGTCAAACGCTTGAGATATGCTTAACCTAAAAGCTTGCTGCTTTGGCTTGAATACATCCTGATATGATTGCCTGAGCCCAGAGGCTTCCCTGTGCCAAGGTCACAAAATCAGATCCCCTGGACTGTCCCTGCTGTGCTGGACCAGTCAGCTCCTGCTCCTATTGGGTTTGTAGCTTGGAGTCTCCATGGTGTGCATGTAGCTATTGAGGTCCATGGGGAACCCATTGCAACCAGTAACTACAAGGTCTTTCAATGTGAGACAGGTTCAGTTTCAACCAGCTGGGGGTAAGCTGATAGGAAAGATTTTTTCATTCACATTTTTGCCAACGTAAGACCCCCTTAGGTGGTTTTGGGTCTCTGCTTTGTTCTAGGGGGGGTCAGTCAGGATCTACAGGCACCCTTTGTATTATTTTATGTTTTTAGCAATGCAGGAGACCTTTGAAATTCGTGACATTGTTGGACAGAAAACTGCAGCTAAATTTGACTGTACAGACCTAGCAACACATCATGAGAAATGGGGAGGAAGGTGGCACTTTGCACAGCAAATCCGTTTCTCTCTGTTTGCCTGACAGTGGGGTTTTTGGTTTTTACCCGTGTGTCTTCCCGTCCCTGCGCTCGCACACCTCTCCTGCAGCAAATGACTCAGTCTGTTTACAGAGAAGGAAAGCTAATAGAAACCAGGCAGAATTCAGGGCTCTCTGGGACTGCTTTACACACTGACAAAATCATTCTTTCCTCCCCACATTAAATATTCATGGCACTCAAATTTTTAGATACAAAGGTACATTTTGTTTCTAAATGTGTTGATCCAGAATAGGCTTCTCAGCACTGGAGTTTTCTTTTCCACCCACTTGCAGAGGGAAAAAAAAAAAAAAGCAAAAGAAGGGTGTGTGCCCCGAAAGTAATGCAGTCTGACTTCATTTCGATCATGTCTCTTTTGGGGGCTGTTTTGATCTGGGAGCAATTTTGCCGTGATATTTATGGCCTGAACTGCTATTTGTACAATGTTGGGCTTTTGTGTACACGTGAGTGTGTGTCCCTTGTACAAATAACACGTCAACATCTCCCTGCTTCCCAGCCTGTAGTTAAGCCTATAAAACAAGATGCTTTAACAAAAGCCCCATATATTACTGCCATTCTGAATATTTGTAATTTTGAGACAATATTTACATAGACCGTTAAGGCTAAGCTCCTGGGCCCACTGACAGATCACAGGCGGCTGAAAGCACAATGTGTGCGCTGCAGTTTAGTACTAAGCAGGGAAAGAAAAAAAAAAGCCAAAAAATACAAGCAAGATAAAAAAGAACAGGCTTATGTATTAACAGACACATAAAGCAAACAGCAGAGAGAGAATCAAGTGGAAAATTGTATTGTACGTATTGTACAAAGAAGAGATCTGGATTTGGACAGGAGCTTCTAGAGAGGTGTTTGGAAGCGGGGCACCGTCTGTGCCCATCCCTCCACCTTTTTATTGCAAGTTAAAAGCAAGGTTTTTCAAAGACCTCAACTCCAGGTTTGAGATGTGATCAATTCTTCCCTCATGAAAATGTCAATAAAAAGAAACCAAAACAAAAAACACAACCAGAAATTTGGTTTTCTGCTAAGATTTTTTTTGTTGATTTTGTTCTCCTTGTTTAAAAGCCCAGCAATGTTACAAGTTCACGGTGGTTTCGTTCTCTGGCATTGATCTGTGCATACACAGTGGACAAATTGAGATACTGCAAAAACCTGGAAAAAATGTCCATAGTTCCCCTTCTCTTTTTGAAGAAAGGAGCTGTGTGGAAAGTTGGACTTGACCTTATTGGTCTCTTCCAACCTTAATGATCCTGTGATTCTGTGAAGTACAGCTGTGGCTTGGGAGAGCTGGCTGCACCCCAGTGGTGCACATCACTGCCTGCACTCTTGTCTCACCCATCCTTCCATTGTTTCCCCTGCAGTGTGACAGCTATGAGATCATTTCCTATGCTGATGAAAACCTACAAAATCCTAATTTTCTTGCTTCTCATTGCTGGGGCTCCTTCAGTGGGGGCTGAGCAGAGGAGTTGGTTCCAATGCGAGGTAGGGTGGTTACTGCAGTGGCAATGCCGTGAAGCTGGAGTGCTGTAGCTGAAGACTCACTGATTTACCTTATGCTTCTGTGCACGGATAGTGAGATGCTTATGCGACCACCAAGAAGCCTCCTGAGATCTAAAAATAAGCCACCACTGATCGCAGCTTCCCTCAAGCACATCCGGCAGCTGATTACCAAGCTATTCATGAAATGAGTTGGACCAAAGGGTACCTCCTCAGCCACCCAGAGCTGTGCCATGCCACTCCTAAAGCACAGATCCAATTCTCTCTTGTGGCTTCAAGGGGTTTGGCCTTTCCACTAACTCAGCTTCTTTCTTATGTGCCAAATTGTAGTTTTTGTGGCATTATTTCAGTGGTATCAGACAGATACAGTGCACATTCAGTATTTGAAACCAGGAATTCACAGAATCACAGAATCACTCGGTTG
>NW_010167224.1:0-837 GCF_000695765.1 Mesitornis unicolor
AAGCAGGAGTGACAAAAGAGATGGGGCGAGTATGGACAACATAACTGAGCACGAGACTGTTCGGGGAAAACTGAGTCGGTAACTAAACCAGGTTCTGAATGCTAGGGAAGGGTCCCAGCAGATGCGCATTATGACCATGCCTGGATCAGTACAATAGTTTTTGGACATTTCTACAGAGTTGCTCGCAAACTGGGAGAGTGAAGAAAAGCAACAGCAGAACACTGAGCTACAAGACTAAACCAAATTGGTGTGACAACCTGAAACTTCACCAGCTTCCAAAACGCTGGCAGTAGATCTGGGTTCTCGGCAGATCCCTAATCCCTCCCAACTCCTGCACTGTAACAGTGCCCTACTCCTACTGCCTTGACTTCCCCAGTCTTTCAGCTGCAGCAGTCAGCAAAACACAAGGCTTTATTATTGCAGGCAAATAACAAACACACCAAACAAAACCCTACCTGGTGACAGCCTTGTTTTCTGAGGCCTTGGATGCTACAGCAAGTTATTTTTCAGATACCTGACTTAAACAGAATGAGAGAGGATGTTTGGTGGGTTTTTTTGCATTTACTATCAAATAGAATTAGAAATTTTTAAAAAAGGAAGTCTCAATATTCCCCAATTACTTTGTGGAAAGATCCCAAATGACAGCATAAACACACTGAGAGAAACTGCTGAAGCAGCATAACCTGGAACATTAAATTAAACTGAAAATACCTATAAGCATTCTTGTAAACAGATCATGCATGGATAATGGGGATAAGGGCGGCTATGAAAGACCAGATAACTTACTGAAATATTCAGCTACTGAGGATATGAGGGAAGGAAAGGATACTATTAAAA
>NW_010167225.1:0-17263 GCF_000695765.1 Mesitornis unicolor
GGGGCTCTGGTTTTTTCCGCCTCGCCGCTAGCGCGCTCTCGCCCTCCGCTCGCGTTGCAGTGCGGGTTGGCCAAGCAAGAGGGGGGCAAAACCAAAAAAAAAAAAAACAAAAAGGGGGTGCCTAGAGGAGCCGGGGCTTTGCGGATGCTCCATCCGAGCCCCCGGCAGCTCGCTACCTTCTCGGTGTTTTTTCCAGGCGATGCCACACCTCCCGAGGACACTGGGGACATCGGGTTTTGCTGAGCTTGGCAGCTTTGCGGCGTCGGACCGAAGGCATCAGACAGACGCTCATCTGCCCTGAAGTGCGGATCTGCAACAGCTCCCGAGAAGGCTCTGTCCCTGTCTCTCTGTCTCTCTTTCTCTCTCTCTCCAGTCCAAACCATTACAAGACCTGACTTCCACCATCTGGAAATCTCACCCCTTTTATGTCCCTTCTCCTTTTTTTTCTACGATGACTCACCATTATTTTTAACTTTGAAGAGAGAGGAAATTATGGGGATCTTGGAAGCCTCTGTTTCTCTCTAGGATTTCCCCAGGGTCAGATAATCGGTGTTACTAAGAGAGACTAAGATTTGGCTTCTCCAGGTAATGTGATTTGTTTTCTGTGTGCCATGGTGGTTTGCAGAGGATGACAGGAGCCGGGACAGCGGCGGTCGAGGAGGGGGACTGCAGTGGTCCGCGGGGCGGCTCCGAATTTGGGCAGCCGCAAAGCCGGCCCGGGCGGGCGCAGGCAGGGAGGGCAGCATTTGAGGAGGATTGGGAAGGTGAAGAACTTCAAATCCGGGAGCCCCCTTAGGAGGGGAGATTGCCTGAAATCGCACGGTTTAATGTTAACCCTTAGCTGCATGCCTGGGAATGAGCCGGTCCCCGGCACCGCAGGGTCCCCTCCCCACTTTTGGGCTGGACAGGGTTATTTTTCCTCCCTTCCTTTCTCTTCCCTCCCCTTTTCCCTCTCCCTTTTCTTTTTAAATTGGAATTTGTATTTTTAGCAAAACCAAAAAAAGTTCCGGTTTGCCAGTGCCGGTGGTTTTGAATAGGTGAGGGTTCCTCAGGTGTTTTCTCTCTGATGGGTTTAGATGGGAGCTTTTGAACCCCGTCCCAAAGAAGGCAAATTAACCCCCCCTGAGGCAGGGGATAGTGAAGGGAGTTGCTCTCCTCCCCCCAACTTTACTTCATCTCTCTCTTTCTCAGCAGGGGCGATTTCCTTTCCTTTTTTTTTTTTAATCTTTTTTTTTCTTCATCTTCTGTCTTTTTTAAAATTTTCTCTCTTTTTAATTTAATTTTTCTTTTTTTTTTGTTTCAATTATCATCCCTTCGCCTTTTCATGAGACACTTCCAAACCTCCGTACCTGTCCTTCTGCAGGATAGTAACCCTGCCCTGAACCCGATCCCACCGCCGGGCCCTGGGAAGAGGTTAGCATAAGGATTTCCTTTAACCCCCAATATGACAGTTGCTACCGGAGATCCTGCAGACGAAGCTGCAGCTCTTCCCGGTCACCCGCAGGACACCTACAACCCTGAGACCGACCATGAATGCTGCGAGAGGGTGGTCATTAACATTTCGGGGCTGCGCTTTGAGACGCAGCTCAAGACGCTGGCCCAGTTTCCAGAGACCTTACTGGGGGATCCTAAAAAGAGAATGCGATATTTCGACCCGCTCCGCAACGAGTATTTCTTTGATCGGAACAGACCCAGCTTCGACGCGATTTTGTACTATTACCAGTCTGGCGGGAGGTTGCGGAGGCCAGTGAACGTGCCCTTAGATATTTTTTCAGAAGAGATTCGTTTCTATGAACTGGGGGAAGAAGCGATGGAGATGTTTCGAGAGGACGAAGGCTACATCAAAGAAGAGGAAAGGCCGCTGCCTGAGAACGAGTTTCAGAGACAAGTGTGGTTGCTCTTTGAGTACCCCGAGAGCTCAGGCCCTGCCAGGATTATCGCTATCGTCTCCGTTATGGTGATTTTAATCTCCATCGTCAGCTTTTGCCTGGAGACTTTGCCCATTTTTCGGGATGAGAACGAAGACATGCACGGCAGCGGGCTGAGCCACCCCCCCTACTCCAACAGCAGCATGGGGTACCAGCAGTCCACCTCCTTCACAGACCCCTTCTTCATCGTGGAGACGCTTTGCATCATCTGGTTCTCCTTTGAGTTCTTGGTGAGGTTTTTCGCCTGCCCCAGCAAGGCTGGGTTTTTTACCAACATCATGAACATTATAGACATCGTCGCCATCATTCCCTACTTCATCACCTTAGGGACAGAGCTGGCCGAGAAGCCAGAGGATGGCCAGCAAGGCCAGCAGGCCATGTCCTTGGCCATCCTCCGAGTCATCCGCTTGGTGCGGGTCTTCAGGATCTTCAAGCTCTCCCGGCACTCCAAGGGACTGCAGATCCTGGGGCAGACTCTCAAGGCCAGCATGCGGGAGCTGGGCCTCTTGATCTTCTTCCTCTTCATCGGCGTCATCCTCTTCTCCAGCGCCGTCTACTTCGCCGAGGCCGACGAGAGCGAGTCCCAGTTCCCGAGCATCCCCGATGCCTTCTGGTGGGCTGTGGTTTCCATGACGACTGTTGGCTACGGAGACATGGTCCCCACGACCATCGGGGGGAAAATAGTGGGTTCCTTGTGTGCCATCGCTGGCGTATTAACGATTGCCTTACCCGTGCCCGTCATAGTGTCTAACTTCAATTACTTCTACCACCGGGAGACGGAGGGAGAGGAGCAGGCTCAATATTTGCAAGTAACCAGCTGCCCAAAGATCCCCTCTTCCCCTGACCTAAAGAAAAGCAGAAGTGCCTCTACTATTAGTAAGTCTGATTATATGGAGATTCAGGAAGGCGTAAACAATAGCAATGAGGATTTTAGGGAGGAGAACTTGAAGACAGCCAATTGCACCCTAGCTAACACAAACTATGTGAATATCACCAAAATGCTAACCGATGTCTAGTCGCTAAAAATCTAGTAACGTATTTAAAGCTGAAGTGGAACAATTGCAGATATTGAGTGCTGCTCTGCATTGTAGTTAATACAGTATTTTCTACGGTGTATATTTGGTTCTGCATGGGAAGCAATAGCTGTGTAAGTGACTTTTAACCTTTGATTTCCACACCGAATAAGCATTCGTGCAAAAAAGAAACCAAACCCCAAACCCACAACGTTTTGTTTCCCTTCTCCCATCCCAGGCTTGTGGGTTTCCAAAGATCTGGAGGGGTTGGGATGGGGATGCGGGGGGCAGCTCCGGGCCGCCCTGAGGTACCACGACCGCAGGTCCCTGTCCCGTGGAGCTGGGAAAGGTCAGGCAGAGCTTAACGAAGGGAAGATGCGGTCGCGTGTCCGAATCGCTCGGAGGCTTCGGGTTTCCGCCCCGGGAACGCCGAGTGCGAGCGCATCGCCCAGGCTCGTGTTTCATAACCGAAAATGCTGCATGCTGCAAGAGTTTCAGCCACTGCAGTGTGCCAGTGTGAGGCCCAGGGGAGGGATAATTAGTGTGATGGCACATTATTTATTAAGTCTTAAATTTTCTATGCTAGGCATCGGGAGGGATGAGTAAATAAATCAAGTGCTTGGATTTTCTTCATTTATTTAGATGACACTTCCATCACCAATATTTCCAGGATCACCAAAGACACCTCCACTGACACATTGAAAACGAGTTGGAAAAAGCATCTTTTTTTATATCTATATATAAAACTGGAGCAACTATGCTGTGGCCTATAATATATTTATACTGCAGTGAAATTTAACCAGTAATACAGTACAGCTGCATGGATATCCGTTGCATGAATCTGAATATTTAATACACACACAAATATATATTTTCTTAGTAGACTATACAGTATTCATGTTTATAGTGTTTATAGATTCTCCGGTGGCTCGAAGGAGATTCATGGGAGTTTAAAAAGCTCCGTTAGATTTAAAAACCCGGTGGGGAAGGGATGTGGTGACAACAGTTTGAGAGATAACAAGGCAAAGCCGGAGTGTCTGAGCATCCAGACACGAGAGCCAAATAATGCCAGCGAGGGAAGGTGAGCTGAAAGTTAAACACCTGCACTCATTATGGGGCGAGTAATTAGTCATTAATCTTGGTGTCAGGAGCAGAAACCACGGCGGATGGGAGAGGGCACGAGGAGCAGGTGGGATAGGAGGTACCGGCTCTCCCGACTTGTTTGTTCAGCAATTTTCAGCCGTTTCCCCGCACTATTTCCGTGTGTGTGTGTATAGATATTTAGAGAGTGACTACAGGGCCGAATCCTCAGCAAACATCGGCGCTCAGGGCATCGAGGGCTTTCCGGTTCAGGAGAGCCAGAATGATGGGATATGGGCTGGAGCTGTTCAACCTGCCCCAGGGCGCCCATGGGACGGCCAGGGCAGGGTGCGTTTTGGGCTGGAAAACTCTTTTTCAAGCATGTAGAGCCTCAGGGCAGGTGGTTTATTCCCTTCTGGTGAAGAGGATGTGCTGAAGGATCCAGGCTTGCACCTTTGAGCCTTGGCTCTGCCTTCTGCCAGGGTTTTGAGGAGGGGTGAGTCAAGGTGCAGGGACCCTGAGGTGGTGTCTGGTTCTCCTTCACCCCCCGTCTTTCTGGGGATACATGGGAGCTGTTGGTCCAGGGGAATCTTGTCTGCTTTTCCCATCCCCGTCTGGATTTCCTTGCGTTTTCCCCCCATTTCCTACGATCCCCAGGGACGGGTGCCCCATTCCTCTGCCAGCTCATGGGAGAGGGATGCAAACCTCATCCAAGCTCATGGTCAAGCAAAACCTTCCTGGGGTACGGGATGGAGCTGAGCAGCCTGTTGAGTTGGGTTGAATTGGGGCTAATTTGGACCGAACTGGGGCTGTGGTGAGGTGTGGGCACGAGGAGGGGACCCCATTGCAGAGCAGGAGGTCATGCAGACCCTTCCTGAGCTCAGAGAGGACAAACCACACAAATAACAATAAAATAAACGGTGCTAGCGTATTCTACAGCAATGGTTCAAAAATGCTGCTTTAGGGCCGGATCCATCTCGTGCTGATGTGGCTCTGCTCAGCCAGGTGGAATCACTCCTCATTTCAATTTGATTGATTGCTTGATTGATTAATTCAGGCCTGGCTGTAATTAATACCAAGTGTCCACCGTTACTGCACCAGAGTCCTGGCTTCAATGCGTTGGGTCTCCAAGGTGCTCAGCACCACGCAGCATGGGACCCCGGCCTGTCTTTAATTACATCTCGTTATATTAGGAGCCCTCTCCTCCCTCTCTGCTGCTGCAGCTCTGAAATGGGAGCCCTTGAAGCCCGTTAACTTCTTAAACGCACACAAAATAAAGAAGCAACGCAACCGAAAGCAATAAATCTCTGCTTCTGCAGCTCATCCTGTCGGATGGGACAGGGTTGGAGTGAGCTGCCAATTTGGGCATGATTCCTGTGGTGGTTGGCCAGCTCCCATCGATCCGGCTGGTGGTGGGTCTGTGGGGATGGGAGTTTGCATGGGGCAGCTGCCCGATGCTCCCCACCCACCCATGGGTGCCCCAAGCATGGGGCAAGCTCATCCCTGGTGTATGGGAGGGCAAGGTTGGGTTACTGCAGGGGTTTTTTGGGGAGGATGCTGGCGCTCAGTGAGACTTTGCAAAGTGCCTGGTTGTTTAACGCCTATGGGTGATGCGGGGAGACCGTTTGCCAAAGTATTGTTTGCTTCTTGAGAGTGTGAGCGTGGTTGTGATTTGGTGAGGAGGAAGATGATGGTTTTTTTGGGAGATTTTGTTTTGGACACAGTGTCCCCATGGGCTTTGCGAGGCCGGGCAAGGGGGAAGAGCAGGGGATGTCCAAGCCCATGTGGTGAGATGAGAGATCCCAGTGCCTTGGGAAACCCCAGAGTCGCATCGTGGGGATGAACAGGGCCAAAGAGCAAGAGGCCACGCTCCTCCTGTCGACACCAATGGCATCTGTCCCCATGGCATCTGTCCCCATGGCAAGGGCCAGCCCAGCCGGTCCCTTCCTTAGGATGGATCCTGCACCTCTTGCATTGACCCAGCCAGATGAAAATAAGCCCTGGGCTGCATTGGTGCCATGTTAGGGAAATAGGGAAAAACACCTGGAGAAGTGCTTGGATGTTTGGCTCAGGGCTAGGAAGGGCCATGGGGGCTGTGAATGGGAGCGATCCCTCCGGCTGCACTGTGCAAAAGGGTCTGGGTTTTTCCCCCACGCAGAGAAATGGTTCCCCTATAGCTTTTAATGGGATTTGTGCCTGCAGGTCGGAGCTGTAGTGCTATTTCTAGCTGTGCTTCTGACTCACTGATGTGATCTTGAACCAGTTTTCAGGAGGAGACTGTGGGGTTTTTTTTCTTTTTTCGTCTTTTTTTTTTCTTGAGGAATTTGGTTTGAGAGGCTCTGGGCCTGTTTCTGCAGAGATGCTGAGCATCCAAAACCCGCTTTGACTCTGAAAGGCTGCAAAAATGAGCTGCAAAGCGGCTCGGACTGAGGATGCTGAATTAGGGACCGGGGAGGAGGAGAATCCCACCATCTATGTTAGATTGCATCATTGCACCCAATGTAGGTGGTGTGGACCCTTCCCTCCTCCCCTGGAGGTGTCCACCCCTCTCCAGGGCTGGGATGAGGGACTGGAGCTCTCTGGTCTGAGGAGCCAGCACCCGTATTTTGGTTGTATCCTTTGCACCATGGTGTTGGAGAGGTGGAAAGTGGTGGTTACAGCATGAGTTGTCTTCTAACACCCAACCACATGCTTGAACCTGTGAACAACCCATCAGCTCTTTCATAGCTTCCAAAAATCTCTGCTAAGGGCAATGCGGTACTGGTTGGACACCATCAAGTGATGAAGGCTGCTAGGAAAAAATTACCTGTATGAGGCCATGTGTTTTATCAGGAAAATCAATCTCTGCACCGATGTTTTCTGTTGAAGTCCTACAGATTTGAATCCTGAGCTATACGAAGAAAAGGAGCTCTAGATTGGTGTTATGCGAGTGTAGCACGTGGGTGGATAAATATGGGCATATTTGTGCATAAATACACAGAAGGAGAGAAAAAGAGAGAGGAGGAGGAGGTATTTCAGGAAGGGCCTTGCTTTGTTATCAGATAATTCCTGGGTCAGCCCTTGAAATTGTTGCCAAAGTCTTGTAGCTTCTCCAGAGCTTGCAATACGCTGAGGGATGAGCTCAAGTGATGGATCTGGCCTTGGACGTGGGGGATTTGTTTGCAATCAATTTGTGCCGCACTGGGTGGAGTTTTTTTGTGGGTTTTTTTTTGGTCATGGATGGGTTTTAAGTCCTTTGAACCATGGCTTTGGGTCTCAGGGCAGTGACAAGGAGCACCTCCCCTTTTTGGAGTCTGGCTGGGTTTATCTCGGGGTCTCCATCCACTGGGGGCAGTGGGAGCTGCTCAGTGTGCTGCTAGGGATGGATGGAGAGGAGAGCCCCAAACCATTTCATTTTGCACCCGAAAAAGGCTCCCTCCTTGCACCCTGGCAGCATTCGGCCTCCTCCATCCCCAACACATTCCTTGGTCCCCAATATCTGCCTCTCATCAGGAACCCCAAGAGGGAAAGAAGTCCTCCCTGTGCCCCAGCCCCTGTCCTACCCCACTTCCCCAGTCCCGTGGAACAGCACCCATGGCTTCGGTCTCCCCATGGTGTCGCTACGTTTGGCTGCCCAAATTTCATCCCCCTCTTCTCAGAAATGGGTGCTGTGATCCTGCCGCATCCCAGCGCGGGGGAGAGGGACCAGCCTTTGATGTAAATGAGAGCACAGTGCTGATTTACACCCAGGGGTGATATTTACACCCGGGGACGATATTTACACCCCCAGCCCAGTTGTATGTGATGAAAGCTAAATTCCTTATCCATGTTTTTCCTCCAGGGAGGGAATAATTTGGTATGTAGGAGTTGCTGGACATCATGTAACCACGCTCGGTCCACACGCATGGACCATCATGGGGACCCTGTCCCCTCCCCAGCCCTACCTGGCTGTCCTGAGCTTGGGGTTGGTTTTTTGAGGTTCTTTTTTGGATTTTTTTTTAAAAGATTTATTTTTCTGCTGCCTATAAGACTGTAACGATGCGTTTGCACTTGTTTCCTCATTGCTTGAGACTGCGCTCTTGTCCTCCAATGTCAGACGCCCAAGCGCAAGGGGAAAAAGAAAAAAAAGATGGGGTATTGGATCAACCCTGCGTGCGGTGCCTAATTTGAGCAAATCGATAGGAAGAGGAAATCCAAGAAGGACTCATCCTAAGGATGCTGGAGCTGAACCTTTTGTTTCCATGGTTACGGGAGAAATGGGACCAGGAATGGAGAGAGGCCTATAAACTGTTAAAGGAGGACTCGTGGGAATTTCAAGTCATTTAACCATGCGTTTGCTAGACAAAAATTTAGACACCAGCTGTATCCGAATTGCACAGTGTGTATAGACATTACTGCTCTTATTGACGCCGCGGGGGTGTCCTGGGGGTCGGGTGGGTCTCTGGGCTGCGAGGCACCCCCGTCAATAAGGCTGACTGTTGTATATAGGTATACAGATCTGTGTACATACATACTCCAAATGAGCATTTGCTGTCTGGTTTATCATGAGTGTATATAATTTATTCTTCACAGAGTATCACGATTTTTGTAAATATCGGCACTAATTAAGAGGAAATAAATATGTATATTATTGAGGAGTTATTTTGATATCGGTTCTGTGGCGGGTGGGGGAGAAAAAGACAAGCGACCATATTTTTGGTAGGCTGGGTATCTTTTTCTGTACGTCTAAACCTTCTGTAAGAAAAAACAGAAAAAGCCTGAAGCATAGAAAAATCAGGTTATGCTCCACCATCCGCCGCTCTGCAGGGGTTGGTGGAGGGGATGACCTCCTGGGAGGAGCTGATGGGTCTTGGTGGTGGGTACTGGTGAGGATGGCCATGCTGTGGGGTTTGCACAGGATCCCCGTGGGATTTGCTCCAAAAAAGCTTCATCAGTAATGGGGTCAAGCCCACGTTCCCCATTGTTCTCCACTCCAACAATGTGGATATCAGCCATGTCCATGCAGGTAACGAGAAATGAGTGGTGCTGGGGGATAAACCTGTTCTCAGGCTCCCAACGGGTACGTTTTCAAGCTGGCGACCCCTCTTGGAAAAGGGAGAAGCAAATGGTGCTGGTAGGGTTACAAACCTCACATCCCCAGAGATGTCTGCTGTGGGATCTCCTGCAGGGAATGGGGATGGACTCCCCCAGGATGGCGTTGACTCCTCTTGCAGAGCAATGGTTGGTTTGCTCCATCCCTGGGGAGCAGTAGCTGCATTTTCTGCTGTTGTGTCTTCTCCTCTCCCACGAGGGTCTTGGGAAGGCAGGGAAGGCGTTGGGGACACTTGGCACTTGTATTTGGGGTTTGCCTATTTGCTTGGTGGCTTTCACAGGCAATGCTGTTGCTCTGGGCTTCCCTTCTTGAAGTAAGGCCACCGTGTGACCCAGGGGACATCACGTCCCGTTCCCTGCCTCAGTTTCCCCATCTGTAACACAGCTTGCTAAGCTGCCTCCAAGGAGCCAGCAAATTGCAAAGCATAGCTCAATATTGGGACAGCAAAAATACGTAAATGGGTGAGTGAACCTGTGGATGGATGCTGTTAGGAAGAGAAGGAGGTATTGAAGAGCAGCCAATTCTGATCATCTGAATATGGAAAACCATTGGAGTGCGCAAAAAGCGACATCAGTATTTATGAACAGTGCATCCCGAGTGAAATGTCATGGTATTTGCTACAGTGCTGAGTGGAAGCAATCCCCAAACTGGGCCGGTTTGTGTTCCTCAGCCCCATTTCCAAGCCCGGGAGAGGCTCCAGCCAGCTTTGGCAGATGCCAAACCCTTCCCTTGTCTGTGTCCCGTTGGCTTGGGGACACATAAATATCTAAATATGAAGTGGTATGAGGAGTTTGCTGAGTGGAGTCTGCTCTGCACAGGCTCTGGGAAGAGAAGGCAGGAGGAGGCTGTGTGGCAGCTACAGTAATTATTTTAAATTGCCAGTCTATCAGTGTGCTGCACCATCCTGGCTGTGCTTGGAGGATGCAGGAGATGCCATCAGGGATGCTGCATTCTCCTGCAGCCGAGCTACGTGCGCTTTTACACCATTCAAAGAGACAAGGAGAGGGATGGAAGAGTCACAACACCCAACGTGGAGACCTCCTCGTGCCCAGGCAGCTCTTTTGGCCCCGCCATCAGATGCTCCCAGCTTGCGATCTCGACTGTGGTCGATCCCTGCTGAGCACAGCCTGGCTGTGCTGAATGACCTACTTTGCTCCACTTTTCTTTGCTGAACGTTGCCTCTCTGCCAGGCAAAACTCCACAAAACCCCTCGTGGATCCGCTCTGGCTCATCCATTCAAGAGGTCTCTGAGGTGATGCTCTTCGGCACGGGGAGGACCACACCTGCCCAACTTTACAAAAGCTCTTCTGTCTTTGCTGAGGGGCTTTAACCCTCAAAATCCTGTCCCTTTACATCGAGAAAGGAAAAAATTCAAGTGCCAAGCAGGCACTACCTCTGTTACTTGTCCTGGAAAGCTCAGGATGCTCAGATCCCATTACGGCCCATAACTTGTGCCCTGGGGATGAGTGGGCAATTTTTAGCCCTCCCGTTAGCGACTCCGCTTCCATTTGGCAAAGCGAGCACCGGGATCCTGAAAGCATCTCCTGGACTGGAGCTTTAGAGGCCATTAAGATGCTGAGAGCAAGGAAGGGAACATGATGCCTCTCTCAGGATGCTGTCACCCTCCAAGTGATGCTCTGCGGGTGCCTGGGGCGGTGGGATGCAGGCAGGAGGTGTTGCAGAGCTGAACCATCGCTGCTGCAGCGCCGTCGATTCGGAGTCGCCTTAACCAAGCGCCAGGGTGCAAAGAATTTGCAAGGGTGGGCGTGTGAAGCGGAGCCCCCACAGCCTATCTTTGGTAACCTCCAGGCGAAGGTTTGGCGCTTGCACAGCTCTCGAGACGCGCATTTATCTCCCAGCTCTGGAAACCAGGCCAGGTCCCTCTTTCTCCTTCCCACTTTTGCTTCTTCTCCTTCTTCCTTTGCATTTGTGCCGGGTGTTGGGGGAAAAAAAGCCCTATTCCTAAGAGCAGCACACTCATATGCACCCCAGCACAGGAGAAAGGAAGCTTTAGGCCAGTAAGAGCAATACCTGGTGTATTACAAAACCATCCCCACTTTTACAAAGGCAGAACTGAGTCTGCTGAGGCCCTGCATCTGCAAAACATCAGTGGGACAAAATAATAAGGTATGACCCCAGGGTTAAAGCCAGTTCTACACAGAAATTTAGAGCCACCCAATTATTTAGGCTCCTTGCTCCAATGTTATCCTCATTTTGCAGGGGAGTTGCCTTTTTCAGCCTGGTGCTGAGGTCCTGCTTGGACATCGTGTTGTCCTGTGCCTCTCTGTGCTGGGGAGATGCAGAAAGAGCCACAGCGAGACCATTTCAGCTTTTTAGCCTTAAAAAATGGTGGGAGTGTGGACATTGACCCAAGCCTGAACTGCACAATGCTCCACAATTATTTGGGCAATTTTGGGTTTGAAGGGTGGTTGTAGGGACCCAAAGGGATTGGGCACTGCAGCCTCAGGGTTAGCAGAGAAACCCCAGAGGTGTAAGAAAGAGCCCAGGGGAGGTTGTTTTGCTGCCCGAAAATAATCTTCTGGCAAGAGCAGCACTGGGGTTGGAGGAGCTGGTGATGCCAAGGCCGTCCTGCTCCTCTCATGGTCACCTCTCAGCAGGCACCAGGCAGGATCAGACCCCAGGGATGTGGTTTTTAATCCATCGGGCACTGAAGGTGGGGGGCAGGCGAGGGAAGCAGAACAAATCTGTTCTGCCAGGCACCTGCTCCCCGCCTTGCAAAAAAACTGCCGACGGCGCACGGTTTGCGAGCGAAGTCTTTTCCGCTTGGGCACGGGGTTGTCTTCCCCTGTCCTTTTCTCCTTGGCTAATTAAAGGCAAATCTCTGCTGAAGGAGCGCAGTTCTTCGCAGTTGAGCTTTAATAACTTGAAAGTGGCTGCAAATACTCGGAGGCAGCTGCAGAAATCCCGGGCAGAAGTAGCATTTTTTTATCTCGCGGCTTTGGCGCGGGGGATAATAAATTTCTGAGTTGTAGAAGGAGGCAACAGCGGATACAGCCCAAGTTTACAAAAGGATCAGTTCGATGGGCCACATAAACTCCCAAGCCATCCCTGGGGAGGACCTCGGAGGTGTCGTGGCCATGGCGAGGTCCCACCGATCGTCTGAGGATGCCATGGGGACTGTTTTGGTGAGCCTCATCTGAGCTGGAGGTGTTTGCTTGTCCATGGGCAGGCAATGCCTCTCATCCCCAGTGAGGTCCCACCGATCACCTGAGGATGCCATGGGGACTGTTTTTGTGAGCCCCATCTGAGCTGGAGGTGTTTGCTGGTCCATGGGCAGGCAATGCCTCTCATCCCCAAGGAGATGCTGGATCCCATCTGGAAAGGGCATCACCTCGCTGTAGCTGCTGGAGAAGAAGGTGAAGGAAGTCCCAGGGCCCTGAGGTTGGGTGAGAGTTTTGAGAGGGGTCCTGAGAAGCCCAAAACCAGGCTGGAAAGGTGGGGAGGGTGGAGAGAAGATGAACCGTGGCGCTTGCTTTCCCATTTTGCTGTGGCCGCTCTCAGCCAGTGCTGCGCGGTGGAAGGGCTTTGCTCCAAACCTCATGGTTTATCCCTGTGGGAGGTCTGGGCAGGTCCAGGGGAGAGGGGCAGGGCTGGAGGCTGCTTCTCCAGCCTCAGCTTGGTCCCCTGGGGTCCCCTGGGGCTCCATGGAGATGGGATCCATCCCTCTGAGGGATGGGGGGGATGAGGCTCCCCTTGGCTGTTGGCCTCCCTCCAGCGACTCCACAGGGGATCCAGATGGTTGCAGCTTCTTCCATTTCCAGACCAGTCCAGTCCATGCTCTCAAGCATTCGCCTGCTGGTTATTTCCACTCTTTAAAAGGCAGAAGGAGAATTTAACCCTGAAGGATCTCCATCAAGTCAGAAGGAATGCTCTGCGCTTGTGTAACATCTCCTTGCCAGGCAGCCCAAAGCACTTTGCTCACAAACGTTTTTCTCAAGGTTTTGGGTTACTGTAATGCCTTGAAACCCTTAAGGATAAAAAAAAACAACAAACCTAAACTACAGCAGAGCATTTGGTATAGCAGGGCATAGTTTCCTGAAGACAAACACACACAGAAAAAAGGTTGTGGCGTCCAATAAGGCTGGCAAGAGGCAGGCATCGATAGTAACTATTATTATTCTGAAGAGGACGTTACGTGGCTCTTGCACAGTGCTTTTCATTAGGAGCTCTAAAGTGCTTTAGGAAAGAAGAGATTCAGATGTCTCGGCCGTCTGCAGCAATTTCGGCAGAGCAGCACAGGCGATGGTGGTGCAGGGCTTCTTACTGCAGTCGTGCTGGTTGCGGGGCAAGGTTCTCCCCTGCTCAGCTCCCAGCCACTATAATGGCATTTGATTTATTTATTATTCAGCTTCTCGAAGTCTCTCTGCATTGCACAGCCCACAGATGTGATCCTGACAAACCAACACGGAGCCGGGGGGTGCCCCTCTCCATGAGTAACCCCCTCTCTTACAAACTCCTCAAAACATTCCCGTTCCACCTGCAATGACTGCAGCCATGATGCTAAAATCCCAGTATTTTTGGCCATTTGAGCATTTATGTGAAAAGGGATGAGAGGTCCCACGGCGGGAGGACATCCCCATGGGTTTGCTCTGCCACCCCAGCGGGGTTTGCTCTGCACAGGCTGTGCAAGGACGGAGAGAAAGGGCATTGGCACAGCTCTGCAGGACAAATCCTGCTCCCGGTGCTGGCTGGGGGCCAGGCAGGTCCTGTTTCCTGCCCTCCACCACAGTCCTGCGGATGCAGGTGAGAGCTGGGGCTCCGGGAACCTCCATCCATCCCTGCAGCAGCACCAGCTCCATCCTCGCAACATCCTCCAGGCAGAGCATCCTCCGAGCATCTCCATCCTTACCTTCACCCAAGAGCAGGAGAGAAAGTCTGAAGGTGAGATGGCCTCATGCACCAATTTGCTGAAAATACTGCAGAAAACCCCAGCCCAAAGGCAGCTGGTGTCTGCTTCTCGTTTTTGGGTGCCCTCCAAGCCCACGTGAATGCTCCTGGATGCTCAGCCCATGTTGGAAGGAGCCTGGGTTTGGCGTCAGGCGCTGCCAATTGTGGGGGTTTGCAGTGAGCTCGGGCTTGGCCAGGGGGTCCCCACTGCATGGAGGCCCTTGCCATGTGTGGGACTTGGGGTTTCAGGTGACTTTGCTGTTGGAAAGTGGTTGGACTCAATGATCTTAAAGGTCTTTCCCAACCAAAACCATTCTATGAAAATCTCATCTGTGCTGGTTGGCAGGTGTGTACCCCAGACCTGTCCACCACTGTAGGACACTTATCACACAGAATCACAGAATCACAGAACGTTAGGGATTGGAAGGGACCTCAAAAGATCATCTAGTCCAATCCCCCTGCCGGAGCAGGACACACTCTCTTATGCATGGGCAAATAAACCCATTAAATCCCAGTAAGCACCAGTTTCAGATCCCTTCCCCTCCATACCTTTGCGATGATGCTGCTGTAGGAGAAAACAGCCCGTGCGTTTAGCTCAGGTGGTTCCCAGGTGGGGTTGTGGTACCTTGACCATAGTGGAAGGTGTCACTGGAAGGAAACAGCCCCTGACAGCTCCAGAAAGGGATGCAAAGGCACCTTTGACCACAACACAGCATTGCTTGGTGCTGGGCAGGATAAATGGGGTGATACTGGGATGGTACTGAGATGCTCTGCCAGAGGGATGGGGCTTGCTGAGGTGACCTCTCTCTGGCAGGGGCTCAGGGACAGCTCGACCCAGCTCTGCTGCACCTCCTGTGAGCTCGTCCTCTCCCTCCCCGCCAGCACCCACAGAAACGCCGGCTCAGCACAAAGCTGCGACACCGCGGCTCAAGGATTAGGCATTCATTTGCCATAAATAGAAAATTTGGGGGAATGTGTTTTAGCGTATGAAATATATTCCGAGCGGCTGCTGATGCGCAGGAAGACGACTGTCCTATCGATCCTCGTCCTCATCCTGCTCCCCATCTTCCTCCAGGCAGGGGTGACTCTCTCACCTTGTGCCAACTCCAGGGCCTGACCCCATGGCCAGGAGCTGAGGATTTGTCACCGTGGTGGGTGCTTTTTGGGCACAAAGAGCCCTAGATCCAGGGTCCCCATCAGGCTGCTCCCCTGGGGTGTCTCATGCCTATGGAGGCATCCCCAGGAGGACCTCTCCATTCGGTGTCAGGAGCCCCGTTACGGTCAGCGGAGAGAAACTCCTCCACATGATTCATCCAGCTTAATTTAGCCGTTTGCCTCGGGGCAGCAGAGGCATGCCTTAAAAGAGCCCATTTTTTTTGTGAAAGGAGTCAGGGAAACAAGCTCAGATGGACCATGGATGCCTACTGTTGGTGCAAGGGAGGCCACTCGGGTTGCCAGGACACCAGTGCCTGAAAGAGCCTTATGAAGACTTAAATTAGGACCTGTGTGGGATGGGTTGGCTTTGGTACGTGCCTAGGCAAAGCAGTGCTGAGATGTGGGGTTCACACGGCTAAAATCACCATCTCCATGCCTGGACCCGTATTTTCACAGTGAAACCGTATGGACGCAGCCCCTGCTCTCTCAGCTGGTGCCTTTCACGCCTACAGAGAAGAGAGAAGCCCCCTCCGGATGCTCTTTTCTGGGCCGTGTGCCTTTGGCGTGCTGGGGATGTGCTTTCCCGGCTGCCCGTGCTCCTGCTGTCTGCTACGGTGGCACGGTGCCCGCTCACGCCTTGGCCGGATGGTTTCCCAAGGCAAGCTCTTGCCAAACGAAGTCGGGTTGAATGGGCGGCCAACACAGCACGGCGAGTGCCACGAGCGTTGGCAACGCATGGGAGAAGGAGCCTGGGGGGCAATAAAGGATGGTGGCTCTGCTGAGTGGCATCCGTTGCACCAACAGTGGGCATCTGTGGTCCATCTGAGCTTGTTTCCCAGCTCCTTGCCTCATGAATGCAGAGAAATGGGTCGTTTTAAGGCATCGCTTTTCTGGCCTGAAGACAGATCTCTAAATAAAGCTGGGTGACCGATGTGGAGGAGGTCCTCTTTCACTCTGCTAACCACGACAGTGCTCTTGGCAACAAGACCCCTTGAAGTCCTCCTGGGAGTGACTCCATACGTGTGAGAGATGGGGAGATGACTCAAAGGCTTCCAGGTTCCCGTAGGTGCCATCTTTCCCCACACCACACACAAGTCATCTTCTCGTATCCTCGAGACATCACTGCTTGAAGCAGTAGTTTCTGGTGCTGCAAAAGGAACCCAGAGGAGCACCAAGAAGGTCTCATGGCAATGCAAGGGTCAAGAGGGCTTCGCGGCAGCTCGGCGCTGTATTTTCTGTGCTGCTGAGCTGTTCCATCCCCAGCTGCACAGCTTCCAGTGCTGCCAGAGCCCCAGTTCCCCTCTGACACCACTCCAGTGCCCTGGGCCTGCACATGTCCCTGGATTTCCTCCAATTTTATGCCCGTTGAGGCTCAGGCCTTATGCTGCCGGTTAATGGACCTTAAAATGCCTGGAGAACCCAGTTCTACTTCCCTGGCTTCATCAAGGGTGAAATTTTGCTGCAGGAGGGTGATGGTGAAGGAGTAGGTGCCCAAATCCCATGGGAGCACGGAGGCTCATCCCTTCGGGCCCCATGGGAGAGCCCAGACTCTGCCTGGAGGTGAATATTCTGCATGTTCACCCATGCAATAGCAGCTCCAGATGTCCTTTCCCAGGGTATCCTCAATTCCTTTCTCCTTTAATACTGGGTGAAGGTTGTGCCCATGGGAGCAGCCTCATGGTTATACATTCCCAAGCCAAGCAGATGAGTCCATTCCACCAGTTCTGTCCTGAAGAGGATTTCCATGCCCAACAGAGGAGGAAAAGACGCTGCAAGGGACCTGACGAGGCATTCACAGGGGGATTGGGCTGAACCCAACTGTCTTGGGAGTGAGGAATGTCCTTCTCAGCACGTCCTGGTGGCGTTGCTACCCTGGAGCAAGGCCACCCCTTTTTAGTGACTTTCTACTTAGCTCATAAAAGCATTGGAAAGGATGGGATTATTTTCAATGGCCTTGGGAGAGACAAGAAGTCTCGTTCGGTTCTTCTCACTATTGATCAGACCCTCCAGGTAGGGACCTTCCTCTGAAAGCTATTGCCTCAGTTGTCCATTTTTCTTCCCAAATCCTCCTGCAGTGCCTGTAGCCGGCTGCTGCCTTCAGCGGGTCC
>NW_010167225.1:17294-35764 GCF_000695765.1 Mesitornis unicolor
GCCGTTTTTATAAATAAATGATGAGTGGATCGATTAGTCACTTCCCTCTGACTCCGGGCCTCTCACCCTCGACTGTTTGTTGGATTCAATGGAAACTTCTCCAAACTCTTCTAGATGGTACCAGAGTGCAAGTCCCCTTGGGATGAGGTGTTTAAGCATCAGGAAAAGCTCTTCTTCCCCTTTTTTCCCACCTTGCTTAGACACGGGGTTGGTTTAAGCCTTGCTTACCCCATGTATAGAGATCCCTGGGGTGGGATGAAGAGGAGATGTTAGTGGGGTGCTTGCACCCGCTCTGGGGTCCTCACTGCTGGGATTTGGCAAAGGTGAAGGGTACATTAAGGCAGAATTCTTCCCACATGCATCCTGTGCATTGCCAGGAAGGATGCTCTGCCTCTTTTCTCCCTCCTACAAGGCCTCGGGTGCATCCCTTTAGCACAAACCCTCAAAAAATAAAGCCTTGGTGTCCTATGGGAGCTTTAAAAGCCCCATTCCCCCACAGTGAGTCACTGCCCGTGGTTATGTACGAGTTGTTTTAATCCTGGGCGGAAGGAGCGTTTACTGGGGTGTCACCCCCTGCCCTTAACCCCTGTCCTGCTGCTAAATGAGGTCTCTAGGGGAGGAAGGAGAAAGGGGCCAAGGCAGCAGCCCCCACCCATGTCCCCTGTCCCCTCCCACGCCAGATCTGTGCCCTCCTCAGTGCGGTTCATGGGCGGCTGCATCTTCCTATTTAGAGGAAATCTATAAACCACTTAGTACAGAGTGAACCCAGCCTTCCCTCGGCCTTCTGCAGAAAATTGATCAGCCGAGGGTTTCATCTTGGTGTTTTCTCCTTTGTTTTGCCCCCTTCCTCTCTTTTCCTCTGTTTTTCTGAAGCCTGGGATCAGTTGCAGCACCCAGCACCCAATGGGCTGCACCTTGCTCCCACCTCTCTGCAGCGGCGCGAAGCCCCATGGGCAATGCCTCCATGTCCAGTGGGGTCACCCCATCAGCCCTGGGGTTTTGGGGGCAGATTGAGCCTGGTCAGTGGCCAAGATCCCATGGAGTGGCCATCTTTGCTGCCTTCATCATCATCATGCTTCATTATGCATCATTATGCATCAGTGCGGTTCCTGGGCTGAAAGGGGATGACATCGCACCATGGGGTGCTTCAATCCATACAGACTGGAATCTGTATGGAATCAGCATGGAAACTGTATGGACCATCTCCCCAGTGCATGAACATTGCCTTCTCTCTTCATTTCCAGAGGTGTGGAGAGCAACCAAGAGCTGGGAAACCATCCCCAACCAACCTTTGGGTTGGCGCTTAATTCATCTGCGTGTTCTCCTTCCTCTTTGCAGGCTCCAAAATCCTCAGGGATGGGTGGAGTAAATCAAGCAGACAAAGCCCACGATGCCAAGAAGGTTGCAGATCTTCCCATCAAGCTCAGGAGAAAACCCTGCCCAGATACCTTGAACTTGCCTTTGTGCCCAGAAACTCCCACATCTGGCCAGGACCCAGCACAGCTGCTCTGGGGCTGGTGCAGAGATCAGAGCCGTTCCTCCACAGGGAGCTGGGGAAATGTTTATTGTATTTATTTTATTTCGCAGAAAAATGATGACTCATTGACTGAATGCCTTTTGTTGCTGTTGCTTTTGTTGTGGCAAACACATTGTTTGGATGAATCTCTTGGCTTGGGATTGAGGATGAGGAAAAAAGATTTGAAGTTTTCAAAGCATCCCATTGGGAAAACAAAATCTCTTCTAGTTTCAGATGTTAAGTTGGTTGGGAAAAGCCTTTTAAAAGTTTAAAACTGAGTGGAATGCTTGACTCAAGAGCAACGCTCATTCAAATATTGAAATGGCAAGATATTTTGCTGTCCCAAACTCTTCATTTACTCAAGTTCCAGGGAGGAAAATCAACCAAACCCCACAAAGAGCTGTTTCCAGCTCAGAAAACGTCTTTAAATGAAAGATGATGGGGTCAGGCTGTATGGAAGTGCCCTAGACCTGCTTTTTGTCCAGGAATGGCCCTGTTTTTTACCCACTGATGGCCCCCACGCCGCTGTGGTGATGGAGCCATGGCAGGAGCTGCTGGCGCTAGAGGTCCCCACTTCCCAGGTGACAGCTCGGTGGCAGGACCATTGCTCTGGGATATGGAGCAAGGGCTGGTGTCTGTGGCAAAACCCCTCCTAGATATTTATTTTTGCCTTTTTTTGCTGAGGATGATGAAGGGATTTGCAAGGAATCTCACTGGGAGGAGACCTGACAGCACCACCAGCACGTCTTCATACACACAGGGAGAAATGCAAGAGCCAAGGGCAGCCGGTGCACTTAAATCCACTTTTACAAAGCTGGAAAACCCTCAGTTCTGGTGAAAACCACTTAAATCTCCAGGCAGAAAATGCCCAGAAAAAATTCAGCAGCTGAGTGCATCCACCCCCAAAGGGAACACGAAGCAAGGCCCTGGGGAGACGCGGGCGGATGAGGTGACACCCCAGTGCATCTCTGTGGATGTGGTGACGATCATTGCACCCAGTCATTGCCTACGGGAAGGGCTGCAAAATACCCAAGTGATGCTGAAACAGGAGGAGACGCTTCCCAGGGCCACGCTGCTCTGCGTGTTGCTAATAAAAATAAAATACAAGCACTGCCAGAGTGGGGTTTGTTCCTGATTCCTGCAATGAGCTTCCAGATATCACAGATCCATTGGGATTGGGTCAATATTCCCAGTAGCTGCCCTTGGTGTCCTGGCTGGATGCTGCACCAGGAGCTGGGATGCAGCACAGGGCCCCGGGATGCAGCGCAGGGCCCCATGTTATTTTAATATCAGGTGTTGTTTTCGTGTTTTCCAGGTGGAGAACAGAGCGCAGGGAGCTGCAGAGCAGAGCAGAGGGGATTTGCTGGTGGATTTTGCAGTAATCATGAATTCGGGTGAAATTCCACTGAGATCTTGAGCCAGGGGAAGGCAGGGGAGGAGAGGAGAGGAGATTTGTGGAAGCTGAACCCTGTCATTTGGATACCTTTCTCAATAAGACGTTCATCCTTTTCCTGTGATGCAAATAGATCCCTTTTGGAACTGCCCCCTTTTCTTGGAGTGCTTGGACATTTGCTCCTTACCAAGATATAAATCAATTTTTCCTCCTTCTCCTTGCCCTAGGCACACTTCCCCAAATAAATGTCCCACCCCATCCCCATAGCATCCCCCACCGTCCTCAGTTCACCCCCTCATCCCCATGGCATCCCCACATCAGAGGCTCCGCTCAGCTCCATCCTCCCTGAAATTCAGCTCTAGACATCTCGGTGCTATTTAAATATTTACAGCAGACGGTGGTAAAAAAGATTGAAGCATGAATTATTCACGGCTTCGCTTTTATCTTGGCAAGAGCCCATTGTATTTAGCGGGGAGGATTCCTCTGGCCGAGGGATGGGCCATGGGGGGAGAAAACAGGGAGTGAGGGAGGGTCTCGGAGTGGGCATGTATGGGGCAGGGCAAGATGAACCTAGAGCTGATGTAGGATGAGTTTTCCCCTCTTTTTGCATCTTTTGAAGTGGCTTGGGGGCGTTGGAGGATGCATCGGTACCCACTGATGTGCCTGGGCATGCTGAGGTCTCCAGATGCGGGAGATGCTGGGGGTCCAGACTGGTCCCCAAGCCAGTGTCCCCTATGCCTGAGAATGGGGGTGATTTCCAAAGGTTCTGTGATTTCCAGGGTGATTTCCATCACTTCAGGCATCCCTGGTGCCGGGCAGGCTGATATCCCACCCACAGTGGTTTCCAGCAATGGGGGAACGTGCTGAGAATCCCCCCATGCTCCTTCTCTCCCCGCATCCCCAAGGATGCTCACAGCAAGAGTAACTCAGCCCCTTGCAAGACCTTTTATTTCTGGGGACTCCAAAGCTTAAATCCCACCCTCAAGGCAAAAAATGAGTGTTCAAAACCTCCGCTGCAAAAGGGGAATGGAAAATCCTCGTTGCCTTCCTGTCCCTGTTAGCCACATCAGCACTGACTCCCACCCGCCTGCGGATGGATTTTGATGCCATTTCGGATCTAAAAGGAAGGAGGTGATGTAAATCAGAGTCAATTTTTGGAAAGGACAAGTAGGGAAGAAACACACTGGGGAAAAAAAACCCACAACCCCGTGTCTTCTCTCCCTGGTCTTGTTCTCAAACTGGTGATGATGTCTGGTTCGCACCCAAATAAACCTGGCCCTGGTGCTGCACCAGTCTCACCAGTATGGCCATGCAGAAGAACCCAGGAGCATCCTATGTCCCATGGGAGAGTCTGGCCCGACAGCCCAGCCCTGCCCAGTGCAGAGGGAGGGAACCCAGCACTGGTCTGTGATGGTTTGCAAGGGGCAGGCAGATGCTGGGACCAGTCTGGCTTACTGGGAACACTCCCAATTACCTTTACTGGGGATTTGGGCCCTCAACTCCAGTCGGGGGGATCTGCACCGTTTTGGCTCCAGGCTCAGCTCTGACAGCCCCAGTGAACACCTGCACCAGCAGAGCAATCCCTCCATGCCTCAGTTTCCCCATGCCCAAAACTGCCACCATGCAGCTTGGAGGGATAAGGTTTGCAGCCGGTGGCAACGTGGGATTTTTTAGCTTTTTTAGAGGGTGTTTCCTTGTGTAACTCCCCCAGGGGACAGGGAATTAAAGGCCAGAGAAGGGAGCATTGGGATGCCTGTACCCTACAATGTGCATGCTCTTATAGAGCAGCAGCATTTGCATGCACAGCTGGAGGGAGCACCAACGATAGGAAAAGCTGAATTTCCCCATTCAGCCACACACCATCACTAGGGCTTCCCGACCAGGTTTTTCAGCCATAGGAAAAAAAAGGCATTAAATGATTCTGTGTAATTAATCCCATGGAGATATCACGGTGAGGGCTGTGCCTTGTTGGGGGTGTGGGGGAGAGGGACCATTCCTACTCAGAGGATGGAGGAAAGAGGTGTGAGGAGCTCATCTGAGAGGAGAAACTCAGAAGGTTACACGGAAGGTTTGCCCAGCCTTGTAATTAAGGGCTATCCCTTCCTTGAGAAAAACCCATAATTATTTCTATGCTCCCAGAGGAGAATTAGTCATTGCTGGCACCAAAAAAGATATTTATTTTGTCCTTCTCATCACCAGCAAGGAAGGAGCATGCCCAGGGCTGACCAAGGGCTGTCCCTGTGTCCAAACCAGGGACAGGTCCAGTTTGATGGGGGCTTTCAAGGGTGTACCCCAATGCACACATCCCCCACCCCATACCAAAAGCGAACCTCTGGCTGCCCAAATTTCAGCTCGTGTGCTGCAGCAAAGCTCTAATATTGCTTTAATATTTTGCTTTAAAGCCTTTTCCAAGAAAACTCCCAGGGGGATGGCACTCCACAGGGTACAGCACATCTTGCAGTTAGATGGGTGCAAACAGGGGCTTATCTACCCCAGGATGCCCCAGAAATGATCAACATCATCTGCCCATGGGGGCGGATGAGGATGGGGACAGTGTCTCCAGACCTTTCCCATGTCACCTCTCCTAGGACGTGTGCCTTGGAGCTGTACCACAGAGTCCTGCTTGGTTCTGCAGGAAATTGTCCCTGTGCATGATCTGTGGGGTGGAGAAGATGACCCAGCCCTGGTCCAGCATCTCCCAGCCATGGTCCAGCATCTCCCAGCCATGGTCCAGCATCTTCCAGCCATGGTCCAGCATCTCCCAGCCATGGTCCAGCATCTTCCAGCCATGGTCCAGCATCTCCCAGCCATGGTCCAGCATCTTCCCGTCATGGTCCAGCACCTTCCAGCAGTGGTCCAGCATCTCCACTGCTCCTTTCCACCCTTCTAGCACAGCAATGGGGAATGGGGAGGGAGGATGCTGCAACCAGCACTGGATCTGGGGTTGAACTGGATGCCCAACATCATGGGTGCCCATCACCACCAAGATCTTTTTTCTTCCTATTCCCTGCCCAATTCCTAGATTTTTCACCCAGATTTTCACGCACAGGTGGTCCCCATCAGCAGTATAACCTGCTCATGAGCATCATCAGGGGCTTGTTGGACATCTGAGGAGTGAGGTTGGCCATCAGGTGAGCAGCTCCACCTGCCTGAGGTTACAAAAGGACCTTTGGGAAAGAGAAACCAGTCTGAGATCATTACTGGGGCTGCTGGTTTTTACTGGGGCAGCCAGATATCTGCTGCTCTTGGGTTAAAATGGGTGAGCATTTTAAATGAGGCCGGGCAGAGCTCAAGGGGTTGTGTTTAGCTCATTAAATGGAAATAAAAGCCAAGCTGTTTGAGGGTGCGGATCTGTGGGGTGTTGCGACAGGGTCCTGGCATCTCCTGCCTTCCTCATCTTCCCCTGTGGGGCAGGGGCAGAGGATTTGGGAATGGGAAGGATGAGATTAGGTGGGTCTCCGTGGATTGTTTTGTTTTACACCACTCAATTTTGCTGAGTTGTTGCAGGGCATGTGCCATCAAAGAGGGCTTGGTGCTGCCTGCTGAGCTGGACTTGTGGAGGGAACCTTTTTGGGGCACCTTTTTTACAGGTTCCTCCCTGTATTTCCACCCTTGTCTTCCTCCCTGGAGCAAGCAGCATTGTCAGGAGCCTTGTATATGAGTGGGATATCCTGGTTTTACTGGGATCAAATCTTGGGAGGTTTCCAGCTCTGCTCTCAACCCCAAATCCTTAGCATTTAAATTAAAAGTGAGAAACTCCCCCAGCAGCCTGGGCCAGCCCCTCCAGGGTGGGCAGATCTCACCTTAGGAGTCAGAGAGCCACAGCCAGGGGTTAGGAATGGATCTTGAGATACAGGAACCAGCTGAAATACCCCCTGCTATGTAGTTATAACCTATATACATATTGATATGTATGTGTTTGCATTCTCTTTTGTCTCTCTCTATGTGTGCATGTAGAGGAGAATATTTATATATAGAATTCGTACTTAAATTATTATATTAATTACATTATATATACTATTTACATTTATACTTTTATATATATGTAGGGGATATATATAAATATGTATGTGCACACACTTCATGTCCTTCCCTAGGGAGCAATGGCACCAGCTGAAGCAGCTTCCTCTCCACCTTCCCAACCAGCCCAGTAAGTCCTATTTTCATCGGAGGTGGAAGTTTTCCCCCAAAAGACCAACTCTTTAGGGTTTCCAAGCTCAGCCTTCATTTCAATGCAGCCCTGCTGTTCCTCAGCATTCCGAGAGGCTGTCGGAGCCGAGACCCCTTGCAACCAGTGTCCCACTGAGCATCTCTTAGCGGAGTGGGTTCATTTATAATCGTGGCTGGATGTTTTTTCCCTGGGAATATCCTCTAGCCCTGTCGTACCCTGCTGTGGGTGATTTCCATAACAAAAAAAGGGGATTAGAGCCCTTAAAATACCTCTTGGTGCGTGTGAGCCCATAGGTAGCGCATCCTTAAATAAAAATACGTGCACCACTGTCCTCTTCTGGCTGGAGCTGTGGTATTGCAGCTGCTTGCCAAGACCTGCAAAACCCTTTTTTTTAAAAGAATTTGGGGTAAATTTGCTATGTTCCAGCCCTCCCTGCTGCAGAGGCTGGGACTTTGTCAGCGGCACAGCCCTGGCTTTGGGCAGTGATGGGAGGGGGTCGGGATGCAGCTGCTGGATCTTGGGGACCACGGTGGGTTATCCCCTCCATCCTGATGAGATTTAAATAGATGTTGTGGCACTAAAAATAGCCTTGGATTAAGCTGCTATATTTCCATCTCCCAGACAGGGGCACTGTTGGATTTAATTCCTGGTACAAGATATTCTGATCGTTTTTGATTTACGGTCTGCTAAAGCTTTTCCGGGAGAGGGGCACAAATCCCCCTCCAAGGTGAATTTAAGATTACTGACAGTAACTTTAATTTTCTTGGTCATTTTTTTCAGAGCTGCCCTTCGCCAGCAAGACCCAGTTACCGCAGAGCAGGCAGAAACGGCTGCTTTGGAGGCACCAGCAAGCGCTTTCTGGTGTCACCAGGCTTCAGGGGCTCGATTTGGAGATGGAGATGGGGACCCTGAGAAGGCAGAGCTGCCCCT
Organism: Mesitornis unicolor; assembly: GCF_000695765.1. Lineage (NCBI taxonomy): Eukaryota > Metazoa > Chordata > Aves > Mesitornithiformes > Mesitornithidae > Mesitornis > Mesitornis unicolor. The sequence continues at coordinate 25,305 of NW_010167225.1, forward strand.
TCAAGCTGCTGCCCGTGTGTTGATGGAGGAGTGAAGAGAGCAGGGCTGCACTTCCCTCACCCACTGCAAAGGGATGTTTTGGCAGGGAGGAGTGAAGGGAGCAGGGCTGCACCTCCCTCACCCACTGCAAAGGGATGTTTTGGCAGCTCGGTGCTCTGTGCCTCAGTTTCCCCATATATAAACCTTGCCTTGGGCAGGTTTTGAGGCAGTGATGCTCTGTAAAGCAGGAATATCTACTTGAGATGGATGTTGCCCTATGCTTGTCTTCTGCACCTCATGGGAAGGAGCCTTCCCCTCTACCTCAGCTCCAATGGAGCTGGTCACATCCAGGGCACCAGAGCCACCTCCTCATCTTCCTCCTGACTGTCCCCATCGTGTGCAGGGAGAAGAAAGGACCTAGCAGAGGTCAGGTCTCTACAGCTCCCTGAAAGGAGGTGGTAGTGAGGAAGGATCGGTCTCTTCTCCCAGGTAACAAGTGTTAGGATGAGAGGAAATGGCCTCAAGTTGTGCCAGGGGAGGGTTAAGTTGGATATGGGGAAAAATTTCTTTATGAAAGAGTGGTCAAACGCTGGAAGGGGCTGCCCAGGGCAGTGGTGGAGTCCCCATCCCTGGAGGGGTTCAAGAAGGCGTGGATGTGGCACTTGGGGACGTGGTTTAGTGGCCATGCTGGGGTTGGGTTGATGGTTGGACCTGGTGATCTTCGAGGTCTCTTTCAAACTGAATGACTTGGTGATTCTATAATTTCAGACTTTCCCCCTTGCTCCTCCATCTTTCCCTGGTATGCAGGTTTACCCTCTCTTCCCTGCTGCAGTCTTTCCATCTATGTCTCTTTTATTCCCTGACTATCTGAAAAGAGACCTTATTGCCACCATACTTAAAGGGGGCTTAGAAGAAAGATGTGGACAGATTTTTTTTTTTGGTAGAGCCTATTGACAGGACAAGGGGTAATGGTTTTAAATGAAGAGAGGAGAGATTCAGACCACATATAAAGAAGAAATCTTTTATGTTGTGGCTGGTGAAACCCTGGCACAGGTTGCCCAGAGAGGTGGTGATGCCCCAACGCTGGGAACATTCAAGGCCAGGTTGGATAGGGCTCTGAGCAGCCTGATCTGGTTTAAGATGTCCCAGCTCACTGCAGGGGGGTTAGACCAGGTGAGCTGTAAAGGTCACTTCCAGCCCAAGCTATTTTATGATTCCTCATCCTTTGGCTGCTAGAAAATGGACAAGCAAGGACTCCTTCATGGAGGAGACTGTTGTTTGGGTTAAATAAGAGCTGGAGATGGATGCTTTGATGTCATCCTTCATGGATGCTGAGGTGAGATGCAGCTCTCCCCAGGGAGGAAGCAATGGTGCGAGCAGATACGTGCTCTGGTCAGAGGTGGTGAGAGTTTCTTATTACTGATACAGAATAGCCCGATTTCGGTGACCAGAGCTGCCATGACGTGGGTCAGGGTCATGCAAACCCGCCCAGAAGGTGATGGGCATAGAACAGAAGCCTGCCTGTTGGTGGGGGTGCATGGAGTTGGGCAATGAAGACCCATGGGGTGGAACTTCATCGGGGTCAGCGTGGGGTGCGTGGGGATTAATGACGGTGTTTATAGACAGCCTGATGAGGGGGTATGTATCAGATTGCCCAATACCACCCTGGCACAAGGGATAGCATAGCATGGCCCTGTGAAATCAGAGTGGGCAGAGAAAATGATCATGAAAGGTTAGAGAAGGGGAGAGCTTTGGGGAGCAGTGACAATGATGGTGGGGCCATCATCCTCCAGTTAAAGAGCTGGGATGCTGGTCCATGGACTGGGATGCTGCTCCTGGCTCTGCCCTAAATGCTCTTCCCCTTCTCTGTGCGTTGGTGTCGTGGTTTAGCCTGGCTAAACAGAAAATGGAATTCTACAACCCAAACCCTGTCAAACCAGAACAATTTGGTATGGGGTTGTATGGCAGATGTGCCCGCGATCCCCAACTCAAAGCAGTGGTGGAGGGTTGACCTGTGTGTGCATCCCTTGTTTTCTGGGCTCCTCTTGATGATGGGAGCCAGCCCTAAAGCTCAGGGTTGGCTCCAAGATGCTTAATAAGACACGTTGCTGTGCAACACGTCGGGTTCAGAGCAGGTCACCGTGGTGTGCCAGCCGGAAGGTCCCACTGGCATCATCTCAGTCATTTTAAGTCTTAATTACTTTGGCCTTCTCCCAAAATGTTGCAAGTGGGTGCACAAACAGCATTCATGGCTTGGGAGGGGAGGGTCTGATGGGAAGGCCCATACTGGCTGCATCCTCAGGTGGGTACCCAGGCTCTGCCCATGAACCCGGAGGGAAATGGGGCTTGGGAAGGCAAGAGGTGAGACGGTTGCCCCTGCTGAAATGGGGGTGAGTGGCCTTTTTCTCCCCCCATGCCACCTCTCAGCCTTCCTCTTCCCTCTCTCCCTGCCAGGACCTGCTGGAGCGTGGCCGGCGCGGAGCTGCTGGTGCTTGGCTGCCAGGGCCGGGCAGATGGCAGGCAGGGCAGGTCCCGTCCTGTGAAACAGCCCAGAGAAAGCCACCATGAGAAGCTTTTGTGTGGCTGCCTGGAGCTTTGCTTTCAGGTTCAGCGCTTCCAGGGCATCCCAGACGGGTCTCTGGGAGCAGGAGCAGCACTGGTGTGATGAGGGGGCTGTCCAACCCTCCTCGGAGAGGATTTGGAGTAGCCAGTGGTCTCCTGTCCTCCTCTGGATGGATGTGGGCATCCTGGGGAGAGACTTTGAAGCTTTCGGTGATGAGCAAAGACACCAAAGTCCTGTAAGGAAGGAAAATAAAGGAGAAGAAAGACCCAAGTGGGACACGGAAAGGAGGTGATGGAGGCGGCAGGGTGCAGCGAGGAGGGAGAAACACAATCCCCTTGAGTGGGTACATAATTTATTTGCCCATTAGCTATTAATAAGCCGGCCTTTTGTATCAAGTCTCCCGACGTCCTTGTAACAGCTTCAGGCCTTTCTGCGGAGCATCACCCTTTCTGGGTGTTCCTGTGCCACTTGCCATGCTAACATGATTCTTGATATGTCCCGTGCCTTCGTTACCACCATTCAGCTGAACGAGTAATTAATGAGATTCGCCATTACTGCAGTGTAACTGTAACCTCTGGGAACTACCCATGAGGCAGAACCAGCTCCAAGGGATACTGGGCAAGCATGGCTTTGGGTGGTGCTTAAAGAGTGAGGTGAGTCTTTGGGGCTTCCTTGGGAGTTGGGTTAAAGCAGAATGGCCAAGCTGCCGACTTGGGCAAGCCATGGACCTTTCTTTCCACCGCCCACTGTTTGTGATTACTACAGGGTTGGACATGGTACCTGATACTGAGATGCAGATCAGCTCAATGTAGCAAGGAGAGGTGGAGAAGACCCAACCACCTTGGTCAACAAGCTCATGGCTACTTTGCAGCCTCCAGTGGGCTTCTTCCTCCCATCCTCACCAAGCAGCAGGTAGATGGGTTTAACCCATCTCACGTATTCTTCGGATAATGATGACCAGGACACCATACCATAGGCTTGGAAGGACCCATCAGAGCAGCCAAAGTTTCCTAGAGCTGGTTCTTGGTGGCTCAGGGTTTTTGCTGATGGGAAGACCCCTCTGTGACCATGGGGTACCTCACCTCTTCCCTGGCATTGCCTGATCCTGCTGCTCAGAGCTGAATGCAGGGATGCTTTCTGAGTTTGCCCACAGTGTGGGGTGTTCAGTGTCTCCTGGTCAATCCCTTAAAAGGTTCCCAGGCCCCCATGGAAGGGCCACAAGTCAACTGGTCCTCAAAGTATTGACCTTGTGTCCCTTGGACATTGCACAGGGAAGAGTGGTGAGGCCAGGACCCAGACCCGAAGCCACACAGCTCCCTTTGAGGGAGCAACGTGCCTTGGTGGGACCAAGAAACTGGACTGCAACCCACATCTGGGCAGGTAAGAGCTGCTGGACTCTTTGGTGCCTTTTAGTCTTAAAATGTGGATGTTGCTGGCAGGTGGAAGACCTTAAAGTCAAGGGGAAACCCTCACCCCATGTGTATGTCACATATGGAGCAATGATGGGAATAAATCTGCTCCCAGGTGATGAAGCTGTCACTTGGGGGGGGGTTGACTCAGGAGCTGAGCTCTTGGGGCTACAACTCTTCTCTTGGGGCTGGTTACCGAAGAGTTTGGGTTGGTTCGGGGCAGTTGTTACCCCGGTGTGTGAAGATGCACCACAGCCCTGCTTGCAGCGCTGCGTTTCTTCCTCGTGTTGCCTTTAAAGCCAAGGACAGCAAGACAAGGTAGGGTTTCACGGGGGTGTAGGATTTCCGAATCTGAGTCTTTTCCTGAGACCAACTCTTTCTAATCCTTACCTGTGTGTCAGAGGCGCGCGAGCACCGGCCGCATCCGTAACCACCCAGGATACTCCTATTGCTTGAGGAAGGGCTGTAATTTGGGCTGGCTGGACACGGCTGCAGGTGAGTGACTGGTTTTAATTTCATTTACTGCTCTTATAAAAGTCTGTGCGGTATTGATGATATAATGGCAATGTAAGTGAGCCCAACACCCATGGAAAGTACCCACCTATATTAAGCCACTCCTTTGATTTTACTTTATTATCGCCAGGATGTGGAAGAATCACCTGGTGGAAAAGGTTTCCATTTATCCTCAGCTAAAATGGCGCTTGGCTCATGGTTTTGTACCAGGTTGTGCTGATACAGGATTTTTTGGCTGCTTTTGGGCTTGTGCCTGAACCCAGACAGATATGTACGTTCTGTGCTTTGAGCATTTACAGCCTTTGTTTCTCTTCCAAGACTTAAATAAAGTAGTTACTCGTGGCTGTGATCTTTTTAATGGCTTTGAATGCTTTGCAAGTCTTCCATTAGAAAATTATCAGCCGTTGCAATCTGCTTTATCGGAGCATACGCAAGAAACGTTGGAGGCATTGAAACGCACGCGAGGAAATATTGGTTGCCTTCAGCCTGCTCAGATTAAACTGTAAGGACGCGGGGTGCAATAATTCATCGGTATTTCTGATGGGCTGAAACCCACGGCTGCCAAGCAGTCACTTAAAACCTGAAGCAGCGGCGGGAGCATCTGCTGTAATGGGGTGAATTAAATGGGGAGGGGGTGAGATGCAGAAGCGGGCGACATCGGATTCGGGCTGTGATAATAAGAGTGAATGGGATCTTTCTTTTTGGGTTGGCTTGGTCTCTCTTGGAAATAAAAGGGATGTTTTGAGTGATCCCAGGGGACTGAGCATGGGAATTCCCTCTGCATGGAGCTGAGCAGCACTTATCCAGGCTGTGGGAAAGGTTAATGGGAATACTGGGTTAAAACTGCTGCTGGTTCCAGTGGGTCCAGTACAGTTTGCACATAGGGGTGAAGGATAACGTATGATTTTCATAGAGTTTGGTGTTGGTTGCCTTCCTGGGTCTTGTGGGTTGGTGCAGGAGTGCAGAGGGAGCTGGTCCTGGCGCTGGCTCAATGCTCACTGCGGCTCTTGCACTAATGAACGCGTCCATCCTCTAGCGCTAATAGAAAAGACCTGAAATACCAGGCCCTGGGGGTAAGGGTTGGGTGAAGGACTCAAAAGGGGCCAAAGAGCCTTTCCTTGGTCAGCGTTGGGTTCGGGTTCAAGCAAGCATCGCCCTGGAGTTACACCATAAGAGCTGGTTCATGTTTGATGAGTTTCATGGGGAAGGCGATCTCTGTAGAGGCTGTAGAAATTTCCATTCAAGCAAAGCCTCAATCAAATAAAGCCTAATTTTTTACAGGGGAAAGAATGTTTGTATTGCTGATTCCCAGGGCAATACGAATTGGCTTCCTCAGCTGAGCCATTCCCTTTTGTATCTCCACCAGCCTCAAAATGGCTTAAAATTGCAGCTTTCACAGCTGAGATTGTGTGTCTGTGCCCCTGTGAATGATTTCCCGTTGCATCCCAGGATGAAATTTGGCTCCTGGATGCAGCTGGGAAATCCACAGCTTTGCTGTGGTCCCTTAAACGCTGCCCTGGGCAAGGAGGGGGGACCAGGGTGCCCCATCCCAGGGACCCACACACCCCTCTGGGTTTGGCTGCCACTGGGCTCAGCCGTATCCATTTTCAAAGGTCACGGGAAGGAGATTGGGAAATTGCTCCGAGGCAAAATCAGCTCCAAAGTGAAATTGGCTCCAACTTTGCACGAGGAGCCTGGGGCTGTTGGGGGAAGATGTCCCCAAGGGGCAGTTTTTTGCTGTCTCCAAGCTTTTCAGATCTCCTTTTCCCCCACAGCTGAGGGGACATTTTCCAGGGCTGATTTTTCCAGGATGTAAAAAAAAAAAGGCTGGTTTCATTTCTTTTTATTTCCTTGGGGTGGTTTAGTTTTGAGCGGCGCCCCTAGGAGACCCTGACATTGCACTCCCCACTGCTGGGATGCTGCTGAAAGGGCTCTGCACAGGCTGATCTCGATATTTTGCCTTTCCCAATTCAACGGCACAGCGTGGAAACCTGCCCCAGTTACAGCCTGGAATAAGGCTCAAGGGAAGGGCTCAGCATTCCAAGCTGCTGGCAGGAGGATTTGGGATGCAGGAGAGGGCTGGGGACGGCTTTTGAAGGTCAGTCGGGAAACGCCCTGCTGCTTGCCCTGTTCCTGTGTGCTGGATCCCTTTCCAGAGTGCTGGGTCCTTTTCCAGGTGATGCTCTCATTTTTTTGCCTTTTCCTGGGAAGTTTTGGGGCATGGAAGGACAGCGATGCTCTCTGCAAAGGCTGGGGGAAGAAATGTGAAGGGAAATGGCTGCAGTTTCCTCAAAACCTGCCAAAAAAGCAGGCAGAGGCTTGAAAGGGCAGCTCGGGCGCCTTTGCTGTAAGTGATGTTCACAGGCAAGGTGTGATTTCCCCTTGCAAAAGCTCACAGAGGAATAGGAACACCTACCCATATAAAAATGGGATGGAGAAAGCACCCAGGGGTGCAGCTGCTGCTCCCAAAGCTTTGGGAGTTTGGGATCTCCCCTAATGCAACCTCGGATTCCCGGGAAGGGAGGATTTTCCCTCGCACCAGAGCAAAGTCAGGCCCGGATGTTGGCAGTGGCCAAGGAAGCGCCCGGCCAAGGTGTCCCAGAGGACCCTTGGGTGCCTCTACCCTGCCAAGACCTTGGTGAAAGCATCGAAGGGTCCTGGTTTTCCAGCTTCTCTCTCCTTTCAAGCGAATGCAAGTGAATGGGGTCCCTGTTGCTTTGGCATTGTCCTGATTGAGTGTGGTGGATCTGCTCTGTGTGGGGGGCACAGAAAGGGCCGCATCCAAGCATCACCTCCTCTTCCTCACCCTTGCTTGGAAAGCCAAGGCCATGCACACATTTATGGATGCAAATGTGGTGAGTTTATGTCCCGGATGCAGGACCCAGCGAGGGAGTCAAAAAGTAACCCAATTTCAGGCAGAAGGAGAATGAGGACAAGGAGTCCCACCGGGCTCACGTGGCCACCGCCATCGCCTTCCCGTCCGGCCAAGTGTCCCCGCGTCCCTGCACCGGGCAGCTCCCGGGCAGCCGAGCTGAGGAGAAGGAGGATGGAGGCGAGGGGAGCGGGTGCCCCGTGCGCTGGAGGAGGATGAGGATGGTGCCAAAGCCGGGTTTGTTGCTCCCTTCTTCTTTGTGAGGTTGGGGGTGGTGGAGAGGAGGGTTTGGAGGGTGAGTAAGGGGCAATAGGTGCTGCATTCCTTTCTTCGTGGGTAGTTTTTGGGTGGTGGTGACCAGGGTAGAGAAGTTGAGTTTGTCCTTGGAGGAAAAGGGAGGGTGAAGCACTCCCCACCATGGGATGTTTGCTGCAAATAACCCTGGCTTTGCTGGGAGCTGGGAGGTCCCACCAGCATCATCTCCATAATTTTAAGTCTTGACTTTTTGCTGCTGGGTCTGAATTTTAATGTCTTCACCTGGATGGATCCAGGGGGTCATGGGCTGCCCTGATCCCTGCAGAGTCTCTGGCTCAGCACACGATGCCCAGAGTGCCCCTGCGACCCCAAACCCCCACCACAGGGACCCCAAACCCATGCCCCTGGGATCCCAAACCCCACCACAGGCTCTTTTTAGCTGCTATTGCTGCAAAACCAGGGATCGATGCAGGTATCTGACCCGATTAGCGGCTTCCTATTGCTTTCCATTTATACTCTAGATCCATTTTTGGCTCTGGCCGATAACCTCCCAGCAGGGTTTGCTGCCAGTGCGGACTTTTTTTTGGGGGGGACAAAGTCATTTATTTGTCCCTAGGAGCAGCCTGGACACCGGGTTGGGTTGGGGGGGTAGGGATGCTCTGTCTCTATCCCAGCACTTTCGGGCAGACCGGGAAACTTTCCCATCGATTTGGGATCGAGTTGTCTTTATCACATTACAGCTGCGGTAAGTAGGGGGTGCAAATGGGGAGGGTGCAGCCTCCCCCGTCCCCATTCAGGTGTCCTGATGGAGCTGTGATGCTCAGGGTGGGGGGGGGTGTAAAGGGGTCCCTCCGTGCACCCCCACTTGGTTGCACCTTCCAGGTGCATTGCGTCTGTCCATCCTCTAAAGGGGAATCAAACCCTTTGCGGTTGCAATCGTTTCCCGAATCCCACACCAGAAGCCTCTCAAAAAGCCCATTCAGCATCCTTAAAAACACCCTCACACTGAAAGAAAAAATAAAAAATTAAATATTTTCCTGAATTACGCTAAAACCCCAACTCAAAGCACAGGGATGATGAAGGGCTCAGCTGTGACAAAGCTTGGCCCGGACCCAGGCCATCTCCGCAGGGCTCATCTCCCCCCATCTCCCTTTTCCTGCCCCTCACCTTGGGCTGCTGCAGCTTTTTGGGGGTGTGGGACCACACCAGCTCCTTCCTAGCAGGAACTCACCCTGGCTCGTTATTAAATTACATCCTGACCCGGTTAATCCATAGCTGATTAATTTTGGACTCGATGGCCGGGTATCAGAAAGGTTTCATCTGTCTCATGGCTCTCTGTTAATCTGATTTTTCCCCTTTTTTTTTTTTTCCTATTATGAAAAATATGGGTGGAAAAATCAGAATGAAGTGTGCAAACATTCCCTTAATTATTCATTAACCTCCGAGCATCATTGGTCCATCAACACAGCCCTAAATTGAGGGGGTCAAAGGGTTTGGGTTGGGCTTTTGCCTCTTGCAACCCTCGCATGCCCCCAAAATCCAACCCCCCTTAATTCTGGGGGGGGAGTTTGCAAATTTAATTGCATTTCCTGCAGGGCTGAGAAATAAGAAGAATTCCCCCAATGTCTCAATGGTGCAGGGGGGCCCTGGAGCTGACCCAGGTTTGTCGCAGAGCCGCGGTGCTGAAATAGCCGTGCTGAACCCCAGCTAATTAGTTCTGCTAAGAAATTGGGAAAATTAGCAGGGGCTCATTACCGCAGTAAATTGCTCTGTGGCACAGCCGCGCTGTTTGGCAGGAGTCTCTGCGGGCATCGTTTGGCTTGGGAATTAGGGAAAAAAATCAAATTAAGTGCCATTGCCTCATTAGATGGGAGCGGCGATGGGGTCTGTGGGACCCCTCCTTGCTCCCACCCTGCTCTGGTTCACCCCGTGTCAAATCGCGGGGGAAACGGGTGTGATGAAGCTGGTCAGTCCTCTGCCCTTTTCACCGTGGGGAAAATGAAGCCAAAATTAAGCCCCAGGGCCAAGCAGTGATTCAGGGACCTGCTGCAAGAAAAACCCAACCCTTTTTTCAATTAATCTCCCTGCTGCGGGTGTTTTATCTCCCCTTCCACAGCCGAGCTGTGCGTGCGGAGCCGCTGGGCAATGATCCCGTACCAGCGCTTACTGGATCCCAGTCCATCCCGGACACAGGGACACCCTCGTCAGCCAATTTTGTCTGTGGGATAAATCCCGGTGATGGCAAGAGCACAGGATTAGGGAAAAAGAGGTGCAGGAGGAGGATGGGCCACCCAGGGCTGCTCTTTTTGGGTGGGGGTTAAACCTTTAGGAGCAAAAGGGGTGTTTAAAGTCACCTTGGTTGAGCACAAAGGCAGAGCTCAAGGTGGTCCCGAGCCCAAGGGTGCAACCGAAATCTCTGGAGATGTTGTGTAACCGCCCTGATTTTTGGAAGTGATGGTGTCACTGTGGGTGTCATCCCCGTCCCTGTCCCCCCCTGGACCCCAACCCTGCTGTGGTTTCAGGGCTGTTCCCATTAACGGGGTTTTGCTCGAGGTGATTTAGCCCTGGCACAACCTGGAGCATCGGCTCCTGTGGGTGTTTCCATGCTTCAGGTTTCCCCCTGCTACAAATCGCCCTTGCCCAAAATCCCCCAAAGAGGTCAGGTTTTACCCACAAACACCATCACCCTGCAGTCAAAGCCCTCTCAAAGTTTGAAGGAGTGATAGGCACAGGCTGAATTTAGGTGCCAGGAATATTGATTTAATCCCTTTTTGTCAGTAGATCTCCAGCTACTTCACTGCAGAGAGTAAATATAAAAATATATACACTATATATATTTTAAAACATAAAAATAAATATATATATAGGG
>NW_010167226.1:0-10845 GCF_000695765.1 Mesitornis unicolor
GCTTTCCAGGTCCCTTTCAGCTCCTCATATTCTGTGATTCTGTGATTTCCATGGCTCTGGACTTTGAATAGGATTCTGTGGACAGGAAATTGTTTGGGGAGGCCAGGTTGCAGCTTCCTGTCCCGAATGCTTTCCCTCTCCTTGTGGTGCCTGCTCCATCTGTAAATAGCAGCTTCTGATGAACACTGATGCTCGTTTCAGCCTGTAGCTGTGTATTGCACAATATAAACAAAGTCAGTCGTGGTGATGTTTTCCTTGCTTCTCAGGCATGCAAAGCAATTAATTAGTTCCTTAACTATCGCAGAGTTACTGACAGACTCGAGTAACGATGTCAAAAGCAGAGAGCTCGATGAAAACCTGGCAAGAAGGCTGAGGATATGCGAAACGTAAATTCGTGTAGATACAAACCTGGGGGTAACGGATGCAGCAAAGTGTGTGTCCAATGCACGTTTCTCCTCCTTGGCAGCGTAATTGTTTTGCAGATTTCTTGTGGCAACCGAATCAGTCTGTAGCTGTGCTGCCTGATGGATATCCTGAAGTTGTCCCTCCTTTGCTATCTGAGCTCTCCCGGTGGGTTGCAAATTGTTCTAGATAAATGGTTGCATTCATTTTCTTCTCGTGCTGCGTCCAACCACCTGCTTTTTTGTGTTGCTGTAGGAGCTTGTGAAATACTCCACACTTCATAGATTTTTGAACTGGGGCCCATAAACATGGCAGAACAAATTTGGAGCTAATTTTACAGTGGCACGGGTTGCCAGAAAGGACCATTAATTAAAGAAATCTTTACTCTGTCATCTGCAATAATACTGATTAAAGGTTTTTCCTTCTAGATCTTTCAGATACATACTGTGTATGAACTTGCTTGGTCTAAAAGAGAGCTCGGAAAAAGCCTTGCGGTTTTTCTATGGGGAGAGAAGTTCTGTTTTTCACCTTTTAAAACATGCTCTGAGCTAAGACCCACATCCAAACTTGGCATCTTTGCTAGCAGTGATGAAGCAGGAGCCGCAGCAATGCACATCCTGGTATTTATCCCAAAAAGCTCAACTGCCTATTCCTCATTGCCTCACAGTGTTGTTTTCCAGGTGAAATGAAATCTGGAGCATTACGACATTAGAAACGCCTGTTAAGGGAACCAGAGGCTGTTGGGTTATAAATCAGTAGGTAACACGGTGTGCACACACATTAGTTTTATACTAACTAATAATAAGGCTTTTCTTTATGATTTGTGTACCAGAGAATTTATTATTTCTTTAACCATGAAAACTGGGACGGTTTCAAGTGAGGATTTGGTCCTGTGGTTCTAAACCTGTTGTAATTATCAGTGTTGGCTCAGGATTATGCAAATAGGATTGAAGGAATAAACCTGAGAAAACCAGGTTTGAAATACTGTTTGTTGCCTGCCTCTCAGCTGAGCATTAGCCATGGGTACAAGTGTTCAGTAGATGTTTTCTTGTCTTTCTAGAGGCAGACGGGAGGCTTTCCTCGCTGTCTGGGCTCTGGAGTGAGCTTTTGTTGAGCAACGTTTGTCTTCCTTCTTCTCATTGCCATTTTTCTCTATTTATTCACCTCAAAAAGGGTCAGGAGAAGGGCCAGACACAGCTCTCCTTCAAGCCGTGTGCCGTTTTGCAGCCAGGGAAGGTAGCGAAGAGCAGCAGAAATTGCTGTGAAGAGGTCCTTGAGATGCGTTACTGCAGCAAAGGGCTGCTGCAAAAATAGAGGCCTTTTTCAGAGGCCGGAAGGTCAACGTAAAGACTGACTTGAGAGAATGCAGAAGATAAACCAGGCCAAAATAAACAGTGGGATTAGAGTAAATGGGAAAGTTTGGTAACAGTTTGAGTAAGATCAGGCGTATCTAGCAACATGTAACAGGAGGTTTTATTACATTTCAAACATAATTTATGTTAATGTCTGCTAAAATTTGTTTTAAATCTCATGTAATACACTTTCACCAGTGCTCTTACTCCCTTTCTAAATAGACTTTTTCATCAGGTGACTATTATGAGCCAGTTTGCTCATCTCGCAACGTCTCAAAAGGGAATTTTCCGATTTCTTAAAAAAAATTCTTTGGACTACCTTTTATCTAGAATAAATCATCACCATTTAGAAGAAGAAAATTCAAATATAAGCATGAGACAGATTTCTAAAGGCTGTATATCTGTGTAATTGAACAGTTGAGAATTCAGGACTGGACAACCATTTCAATTTTTTTTCTGAGTGTTTGATAAACTTTGTGCTTCTTTCCAGTAAGCCTCGTTAAGAGGTTTTGGTTTCAGTTCGTAAGCCTTGTGTGCACACAGTCTATTAATATCTATTATGCCTATTAATATGCCTACTAAACGCCCAATGCTATCCAATATTGGAAAGAGATTATTAAGTGAGATGAAGTGGGTGGGCGAATGCCCACGGAGCTCATAGGCTTTTGGGATATGCTCGATATGTTGGCGTGTGACTCTCATGTGGCTCCTGCGCTAAGTGGCACGAGTGGCTCCACATTTGTTGAATTGAATCGATACAGAACACTAAAAATACTCTCCTCTTTGTTGAACTCAATGATTACTGTGTTCTCTATACCAGACTTAGCCTATGGATGTAGATCAGCAGTGAGGGCAATGAAAGATCTGGTGTATATTTGTAGTCTGTTATATTGAATGCAGTGGGGTGAGGATCTCGTTTCTCACTGCCCTGAGCTGCGATCATGGCCACGTCCATTCACACTGTGTTAATTAGCCACGCTATGAAGCAGAACTTACTCTTTTATGCCCTTGTAACATCGATGTCGTGCTGGTGATAGCAGAGCACATTCAGACTACCTTGGGAGCACAGATTTGACTGCAGGAGCATAAACTCGTTGCCCTGCTTTGCAGGATGCTTCTCACTTTCACAAAGTTCAGCCAAACTCCTCCTCATCTTCTGACAGCTCTGGTGGTTCCAAATCAAATCACTCCGTATCTCCTTCCGTTCGTCTAATTCTACTTTTCTCCTTCTCCTGACACACTCGTTTTGGCAGAGGAGCGCGCTCTGCCAGTTTGCCATCTGGTCCTCTCTTCTCGTACGACATCGCTTCGCTGCAGAGACTTTCCATCGCACTTCAGAAACTTGCTTTATCTTCACCCGTCTCTTACGCTATTTGTCCACTCCTCTCCTAATTACCTTTTGCTGTACTCTTTCTCTCTCTCAGGGACACTAAATCGCAGCGTTTTGTGGAAGTGCTGAACGTACTGCATGTATTTTGTCGTACCGCGCTTTGGTGCAAATCTGTGACAGTTCTTCTAAAAAGGAAAATCATTTAAATTCGCTAAAAATGCAGATTCTGCCTGTCCTTGTAGCATGCAAAGATTCCTGCAGAATAACGGTTGTAACTGTGCTCCTATTGCCGTAGAAAATTGTACGTATGTTCTTATGTACAGTGACTAAATGCAAATAATTACACATTTATAATGACTTATTTTACTCGAAAGCTTTAAAAAAAATAATGTAATCAACAAGGTGGTACTAATTGTGTGTCTGTTATGTCAGCAATAAGCTCTGCCAGTAAGTATTTACTATCAAGTTACTTTTAGAAACGTATTTTTAGTCTGGATTCTTTTTACTCTTTAATGAGCACTTAAATGAAAGGAGCGTATAGCTTTAACTTCTGCTTTGTTACACTTAGGCGATGAATTAAAAAGAAAAGTATAAAACAGAACAGAAATGCCCCTATTAGACAGAATTTGCTGGCCCATTATGTATAATTTGCTTAAGTCTTTTGAGACTGAGCTACAGGTCTCACAGCCGTGACTTCAGTAACTACGTCGCTCAGAAAACGCATTACTTTATGTTGGTTTTTATGCACCGTGCTTTAACATTTTCTACAAAATGGCTTGCCTAAACTATTTTTAACAGAGCTTACATTCTGCTACCAAAAGTCGAGTTAAATATTATAGTGAAAACCCAGAAATCTGGAGGTACATTTTACATCCTTAACTGCTAATCGCTTACTTTCTGCTCTGTGGGGCTGTGCGGCTTCCGTGTCCTATAACGGTGACGAATTTAAAGGAGAGATTTTTATCATCTATCCATCCACATGAATTCACAGGATTCCTAGTGTGAATGAAGAAAGAAAATAGTCAAGCCAAATTCTCCTTGTGTTCTGAGTCTCGAAGATAAAACAAATGCTGCTGAACATAAGGTTTTAAGGCCAAATCCAAAAAAGGATTTAGCAGCGAGGCAGACTTCAGTGCCTAAATCCAAAACCGCGCTACCAAAATATCATCAGCTCAACTGTGCAAGTAAGGAAGATGTCCTGGCCGGCCCCTTTTTGCTCAGAAATTTCACTGGTGTTCAGCTTCCCTGGGTGCCCAGCTGCCTCAGCCTGACTGCGAGATGTCTGGCTCTCGCCGGGCGCCAGAAAGGAAGAGGAACGGCGCGTAGATCCTCCGAGCACATCCTCCCACACGCTGGCAGGCCTCGGTCCCCGCAGAATTCGATTGCCGTAACTCTCCTTTTTTTTTTTTTCTTGCAAATGTTACTGATGGAAGAGATGGTTGTGGCACTGCCTACCCTACAGCCGGGCTTTTAGGGAAATTCAGCCAAGAAGTAGGTTACCCAAATTGTTCTTATCTTGGTGGAGGTCAGCATCTCAGTGCCCGTCTTCAGGATGAGTGGTCAGAGCTGAAGGCTGTAGGCCAGACTGGGTGGGTTCATCCTCTAAAGCTTTTGTTGGAATGTTACCACTGTGTGGGAATTAATGCAAGATGTATTGCACCACAGATTAAAAAAAAAAAAAGGAAAAAAATAATTAAAAAAAGGATGTGAGTGTGGCTTAATCTGTACCGTGTGTGGGCACAACAGGCAAGTCCTGCAGTCTGGACTTCAGATTTAAGAACTTTTTAATGTGAGATGGTTGCTATTAAATGCATGAAGACTTGGCAGCAAGGTCAGACTCCAGGTCTTGCTGCTGAAGATGTGATGTTGCAGAGTTGGCTTTTTTTGTACCCTTTCTCCTTTCAGTCCCGTGGCTCCTCTGTTTTTGTGGTAGATGAGGACAAGCAGAAAAAGTCCTCTCACCACCAGGATGGCGATTAGGGCAGTCTGTTGTGAAGAGGGATTTGAGCTCCCTCTGACTTTGAAGGATATCAGCATTTACATCCTATGTAGAGGATCTGATGACTTGGTTATTATTTAAAGAGTCTCTATTCCTGCTACCTCCCAGAATGGTGCTCCCAGAAGCTGTGTCCTCGCTATCATCTTTTAGATCTCTGAGAATCTGACAATCAAAGATGCTGGAGGGAGTGGAGCATCTCCTGCTGAGGAGCGGCTGAGGGAGCTGGGGCTCTTGAGCTTGGAGCAGAGGAGACTGAGGGGTGCCCTCATTCCTGGGGATCCATTGGGAAAGGGCAGTGTCAGGAGGAAGGAGCCAGGCTCTGCTCTGGGATGGCCAATGGCAGGACAAGGGGCAATGGTCCCAAGCTGGAGCACAGGAGGTTCAAGCTGAAGATGAGGCCAAAGTTTGTGAGTGTGAGGGTTCTGGAGCATGGCCCAGGCTGCCCAGAGAGGTTGTGGAGTGTCCTTGTGTGGAGACCCCCAAAGCCCTGGCCGTGTTCCTGTGTGACTGCTCTGGTGCTCCTGCTCTGGCAGGGGTTGCACTGGGGGAGCTTTCCAGGTCCCTTCCAACTCCTCACATTCTGTGGTTCTGTGATCTGAAGTGTCAACAAGTCAAGTGTCAACTCACCAAGGAAGAGCAAATCTCAGGACGGTCATATCCGCAGAGCTGTGGTGTCTGTGGGACATCTCCTAGGCTGGGAGGTTTGGACAGACTTGCGCAGTGGGAGATTCAGGACACATTGGAAAGTGAAGTTTATTCCCATAGTGCTCAGTGTCCTTTCCGTTATTGAAGGATGGAATTGCTAATGTGGGAGAAGTATCTGATTAATTGTCAAAGGTGTTTCTGGTTTTGGAAAGAAAGCAGTGGATGGTTGTACATTTAAAAGAGACTCAGGCTAGGGATTTTTGATTCTTTTGGTATTCTCATTAGTTTCGTAGAGAATTCAATAGGGATTATCTTTAAAATGCTCTTGCTGTGGTAGTGATTGATTTCCTGTCAAATTTATGGATTGTGCAGTGGCAGTTGGAAGAAATTTCTCCCAAAGGATGACATTTGTTATTGGAAGCTTGGGGTTTGTTGGACTTCTGTTTAAAGAAGGAGCAGAAATGGGGCGAGCTGCTGAGTAACTTCCAAGTAGCAACGTGCTTTCTAACATCTGTATGCTGTGCTTTTTCCCTTTTAGAACCAGATTATGACTCTGTTGCTCACTGGGTAGGGATTCTTCATTGCCGTGGTGTGACTTACAACATAAGGTAGTAGTAAGATGTCCGAGTTTGGAACATAAATGTTTATTTTCCACATCATACACCCCTGGTGATATAAGGAAGTTTGCCCCTCCTTCTGCATTTACAAAGGTGGCTGTTGCTTTCGTTGCATCTGAAGAACTGCATTTGTAGTGCAGGTATTTGGTGCTCTAGAAAACCATCTTTGTATTTCTTATATTGTCACTGTTAGGAAGGAACTTGCCCATCAGTCAGGGTGCTGTACTCAGGAGCTGCTTGGTCTTGGCTCTCTGATATTTCTGTGCTTTGTAGCAAAGGTTGTTATTTGAACCACGTGTTAGCAGTAATCCCAAATTGATAGATTCTTTCTCTTAATTTTGAGAAAACAGCACAGTAACCTTTGATTAACTTGTACTGGTTTGTCATAGGTATCGTGAAAGTTCAGGCCCAAGAAAAGTTGTATTTTGTTTACATCCCATTAGCAGAATGGATGGAATTCAGCATAAAATTAAATTAATAGAAAAAATTAATTTCAGGAAATTTACCTCTTACTTTTTTCCTATTTATGAATTTATTGAGTTTGCTGTTTATTACCTTTTCTAAATGATGGGTTTATAGTACAGAAGAAGAGCTTTAGTGAGCCCAAACTAGCTTCAATTCAAGATTGTAACTGTGCTTTCTAAACTTTTACAATTGTCCCTTCAAGTACAACCAAATACAAACCACTGAGGCCACGTTGCTGTCTTCAGAACTTGCCTTTGTTACCTTAGGTTTGTGTGCAAGGGCTTGACTGTCCTCTCCAGCACATCCAGCTGCAGGACATTAAAGAACAGTACAGTGAAAATGCCTGGAATCTTAATCCAAGAAGAGATAAACCAGACAAAACCAAACCAAATCAAAATGGAATTAGATATTTTGCACTCTACTTGTGAAATGGTTTCTCAGTGAGTAACTGATTTGCATTTGGTGAGGCAGGCAGACTTTTCCATGAGTCTGTAACGTTTCTGTCCATGAGAGACTGGTTTATAACAGCAAGGCTGGATTCCTTCAAGGCTTTGGGACTTCGTCCTGCGGTAAATGAGACAACGTCCATTGACTTCAGCTGGAATGGGATCAAGCCCTTTAAACATGCAGCAAAACGGCTTCCTAAAGCCTGTGAACTTGAGCCCGGTATTTATCAAGTCTGTGTCACATTATATGTTGAAATCAGAAAACAATCGTATTTTCACATGGCTTTGGCAAGCGACCAGGAGAGACTTGGGGACTTCAACTGACTTTCTCATGGAGTGAAACCAGGGGAAATATTTTTACAACACCCTGTAGGGAGAAACTTGGGAGTTTGCTCCCCGTTGTCCACCAGCAGCTTTGGAAGGCGGTGGGCCTCTCTGCCATGGTGCTCAGCTCTACAGAGGCTCTTCTCTCCATTTACTTGTGTTTAATATCTTAAGCAGTATTTATGGATGGAAAAACCCTTCAGTTCTTCAACAGCAGGATTATAATAAATCTATCAGGCTAAGCCAGTGCTCCTCCATCAGCTTCTGAATTTTGGTGGTGAAATATCCCAGTACGTGTCTTAAGAGGTTTTATTAGTAGGGTGATGCGATAGCTTTCGTAGCACTACTGAAATGAATTGTAGAGTCTAGTTTAACTGAAATACAAACTTTCTGAGGTTGGTCTTGGATAAATTTAGGCTGGAGATCCTAAATGCTGAAAAAGAAGTGAGAAAATGGATATTTTCCCCCAATATTTGCTTGATGTTAAATGTGCCATTAAAGTGGTGAGACTTAGAAGATGAACCTAATGGACTGTAATGATGTATAATCCATCCCCCCAAGATAATCTCTGTATTCACATGGTTGTCACAGTCATATGTGAGGCATACACTGAGATCACTGTAATCAAGCTAATGGATTTCTTTTCATTTCAAAATGTACATCTCAGCTTTGTCTCCATTTGCTTCGACCTAACAGTAAGTTGTTTACAACTGGAATCTAATATGTTCCAGTAGGGTTTATCATTAAACCCATTTCATGTTTGTTTGGATGTTATCTTACAAGCGAGTGATAAAGCAGTCAAAATTTATGCAGAATATATATTGAAATAACAGCCTTTCAATCTGTCAGCAGCCAGTTCAGGGCTGGCCTCTGTGGAGACATTTGCAGCCTCTGAGGTGCTGTCTGTGCAGAGCCTGAGAGGGGCCTGAGCCAGCTTCTGGGACAAACCATGACATTCCTTAAGTTTTTTGAACTTACATTGCTTTGTGTCATTGCCTCCGAGTTTTGCAACAGCAGGGAATCAGCAGAGGAAGGGAAAGTGTGGGAACACGAGCAACAATGCTTCTCTGAAGGCTTCCAAAACGCCTGCAGGCAAATTCTATTAATTAAAAGAAATAGGAAACTCTGTGGGTCCCTACTTCCATGGGAGTTTCAGTGTGCGTGGGGTAGGCGGTTCAGTGCGGCGTGCGTGGATGTTGTGCAGTTGGCAGGGCTGCCCTGAGGTTGGCCACAGGCCAGGCTGCCTCTGTGTTCCCCGTGCAGGCCGCGGCAGGGCCTGCGCTCGGGGCCTGGTCTGTGTCCTGCCTTCCCGCTTGTCTCTGTGGGTCAGGGGGAGCGTGGGGCTGTGGTGTCCCATGTGGGGCTGTGGTGTCCCATGTGGGGCTGTGTCCCACACAGGTGCTGTGTCCCACGTGAGTGCTTGGTCCCACACGGGTGCTTGGTCCCACACGGGTGCTCTCTCTGCCCCACCAGATTTTCTGCAGCCCTCCCCACGTCACCTGCCTTTTGAGGTGGAGATTTTCAGCCAGTTTCTCAGGCTCCCCGAGAGCAGGAAACCCTCTGCTGTGTTTGTCCTCCTCCTCCTAGCAGCAGGCTTACCTCAGGAGGTTTTTAATCACGAGATGAGGATCTTTCACAGACCCAGACCATGGCTGTGGTGGGGGGTAGGTATGTGTGTGGGCTGCCCCCAGATCGGGGCAGTCTTTGGGAACCCACACCCTGTTTTTCCTCTCTGGGGAGCTCCCCTGAGGCCTGTGCTGTAATCAGGGCGCTGGGGTGGGAGGTTTTCTGCCCTCTCTGCTCCCCTCCTGCAGCTCCTCCAGGCACCAGAAGCTCCAGAGAAGGTATTTTTATAGACTACATTGTCAACGTGCTCCTAAAATTTGGCTGTCCCTTTCCTGCCATATGTCCCTGGCAACTTCCTTCAGCTGAAGCGAGCCCCCCTGACAGCCAGCACAGAATCTGTCAATCACGGCCACATCCATCCAGTCACTTGACAGCCCTGGGGACCACCTGCTCGTAGGCACGACTTTCCCTCATCCCCCCGCTCCGTACGTCTGCCTTTTCCACCTCAAAGCTGTCCCTGATCAAACACCTGCTATTTCCTGGATCCTTATCTACCGACGCATTTCCATCTTCTTTTCCTTTGTCACCTTCACCTAGAAGGAAAATCAAATTACAAGCACCGCCTGTCAGTGGTAATAGTGGACATAAAGTCCACTGATCGAGTCATGTGTAGTTCTTGCTGGCATAACTTGCATGAGCGTTGAGTTGCAATCCATGTCGTTTCTCGTGTCTCTTGTTCCGAAGTCACTTACAACTCACATCTGAAATTAGATTTTAAATTTTGCGGCATCCTGTGTGTTTGTGAGCTCCCATAATTTGCACAGGGATCTGGCTGTTCTTCATAGGCTTTAAGAGTTACTGAGAAGAGCTGTAAAAGTTTAGATGTAAAAAGACCATGAAAATGATAAATGTTACTGCAAGCTACTGTTACTACTATTGATATTTTAATTAATAATTTCAATTAATACAGAATTTATCGTTTATGTTTGGCTTCTCTGTATTTCAGTGCCTGAGTCACTGGTTTCACTGCAATCAAATCACAGCTACCTCTATCTCTGAAGAGAGACACAGTTCGTTTCGGGGATGGTTTCAGAGATTCAGTTTTCACCCGGGTGGCAAGAACTGGTCCAACAACTCTAATTCTGTGTAAGTAAACTGAAGTCAAAAATTGCCAGATATCAATTCAAGGATAATGCAAGGATCTTCTGCCCTGCTCTGTGCTTGAGGGACTACCAAGGACTTGTCCTTACCTTGTCGTCTTCTCCACTTGGTCTAAAAACTCTTTTTCTTTTAGCTTGAGGACAGGAACTGGTAGAAAATGGTCCCTTTTTTTTGCTGTGCTGTTTCCTGCCAGTTTGGTGAACTTAACTGGCTCGTGGAGATGGTCAGATAAATGTTAGAGCTGCTGGAGGGAAACAGTGGGGACCCACAGCTGGAGTAGGAGGAGAGGAGCAGGACAGTCCCTTTCTGGTGGACCTGCTCATAAGATCAGCTGAGACATGTAGAAAACCTCATGTGAAGCAACGAAATAGTAGCCTTTTGGGTTAGTACTGAAAGATCCAAAATTAATTGGGGCTAGTTTGTAGAATATGATCTTGCTTAATCTTACCAAAATTAACAATCGCAGATTTTCCTTCATGTGTGTAAGTACCTCACTCTGATTATCAGAACCGAATTTGGGTCATAAGTGTTGTGTAGG
>NW_010167226.1:10876-17915 GCF_000695765.1 Mesitornis unicolor
TGTGGAATTTGCACATGGGAAAAACCCGTAGCATCCTGGAAGACCTCACAAAGACTGATGACAGCTTTATTGAGATTTCTCTTATTTACTAGCCATCTTTATTGCTAGCAGTGTTAATTTACTAGCAAGTTACATCCACCAGTAGGTATCTTCTAGTATTTCTGCCATTTCAGGTTACCAGTAATCTTTATTCCGTCTATTCTGTCTGTTCATTAATTTGCCCTTTCCACTGCCATTCAGACATGATCTTGTGGTTTCTTTTTCAGGCTTTGAGTTCTGCTGCAGCTGTTGGGTTTTTTACTTTCTTTTGTGGGTAACTTAAATCTTTTCTGGGAAGAAGGGCGAATTATTGAGGCTATTTCAGCCTGACTTTAAAGTCTGATTGGGAAACACTATTTTGATTTACTGTTAAACAGAAAAATGTCTGATGCAATTTTGGAGGTCCTACATCTCTTGTTTCTAATTATGATTGCTTTTTTGCGCTATAATATATATTCCTTGGCATTCTTGAAAATTGTTTTCCTGATCAGAGGTCGGATGGAAATGAAGCAATGTTATCAGAAGCAGCTGCAGTGCAGCTGAGTATAAATTTTCACCTTTTTTGAGGAACATTAACTTGATTAATTCTTGAAAACAAAAAATACAGAAGAAAGTGTAGCATTGATTAGATGTGTTTAAGGAGAAAATTAAAACGCATTAAGAATTATAACTGGAATTAAAGGGCATGAGTGTTAACGGTTACTTAGAATTAAAGGTGACTCCTTTCTTCTTCCCAATCATATTTTTGATCATTTTATAATATCACAATAAAACTTCCCTGGAACATTTTGTTCGAGTTTTTAAAGGTCACCACGTTTACACTTTAAGTAAATCAAGATGCAGAGAATGACGTACCCTAGCCAAATATTTTTACCAGTATAAAAAGGCATACAAACTCCACTCTTTTCTCTCTCATTTTAATAATATGTAATTTTTTAATGGTCCAAGGTAGGTAAACCTCATCAGTCCTCCAAAGAGCTGCAGTTTTCTTCTGGTAAATCACTCTTGAGTGAGGTACAACTGCAGCCCTGGCTTGGCTGCTGTGGTATTTCATATAACTACAGCATGGTTTGGGTTAGAAGGGACCTTAAAGCTCCCCCAGTCCCCGTGGACAGGGACACTTCCACCAGCCCAGGCTGTTTCCCTGATAATTTGGTTTCCCTTGTGATGTTCTGCCATTTCTCTGCCCTTCGGCATGGGGAACCCATGCATGTTCATGAGAAGATCCTGGTCCTGCCTTATCTCCTTAGCCCGGGGGCGTGCGGCTGCCTGGCTCCTTAGGGCAGCTTTTGGGATCTGCTGGAGCCAGTCTGGGCCGGGGCAAGATTAGGCATGGTTTGTCATGAGGTCTCTACCAATGATCCCTTTGAGAAGCAGGGGAAAGGCAGCTCCGCATGACTTACGATGCCAAATTTAAAATTTTTAATAGTAAGTATTACTCTTCGCTGAAGTGTATAAGCCTGACCTTATGGAAATCACTCGAGCTGCTTTTGTGTCACGTAGCCCTTGCACGTTACCAGTGAATCCCTTCCCCCAGTAAAGTTTCTGCTTTGCCATTTACTTCAGTAGGACCACAGTTTTGTCCTGGTTTTGCTTGTTTTTATCTTTCCTGACCTACTTTTCCCTCCGTAGTCCCAGTCTGTAGGAAGGAGAGCGGAGTTGGGATTCAGCTCTGACTCAGGCAGGCAGGAGGAAAAATTAGCTGTAAAATCTGGCTGCCGAATCTCTGTTGTTTAGTAATGCGTGACTTGGAGGGAATCCAGAGCTGGAGTAAGTTTGCACGGCTCGTATTAAAAAGAGAAAAAAAAAAACCCCAAACCACCAACCCTCTACTTCTTTGCTTATAGCGTGATTCGATTTCAACTGGAAATTACCAAGATGCCATAAATACGAGAACCTGCAGAGCAAACTTTTCAGAGCCCCTGCTCAGAGGAGAGCTGCTCTTCGGGGAAACTTGATCTTGGAGCAGCAGAAACCGGTTTCGATTTATATTTAGTGACTTGCATACTTAGGCAGTGATTAGACTCTTTTCCACTTTCTGGCATGGGGGAAATGGTATGTTAAGACAGGATATAATCCTTTCACACTCCGCAGGCAATGTCACAGTATGATGTTGGCACCGCGTTAGGCTTCCTTAACCCTAGAACATGTTGCGTATTCGCTCTTGGCAGGATTTGAGAGGCTACAGGCAGTAACCCAGAAGTAATCTTATTACCTATAACCAACTGTATCTACATGCAATGGGGTGCTGACTACTGAGCGAAACGCAGGCGCAGGCATTTGAGATTCAATTAAAAACTGCCGCTTCGGTCGTTTTTGGGAGTCTGAAGCAGATTTCTTCAGCCCCATCTTGAACTGGCAGTTTCATTGACAATTAGTAACACACATAAACTGCCGGTGTTCCCTTCAGCACACAAATTGTGTTTGAAATGCGTTTTGCAACATGTTTTGTAGGCAAATGTGAACAATACTCGTGTTTATCTGTATAGTGTGTGCTGTTTTCTGAATTCTTATTTCTACCAACTTGGTCAAAAGGCTTTTCTTTTGGAGAAAATACGCTGCTTGCCCAACTACCTCTTTACTATGAGTTATTTCTGCAAGTTTATGTCCCTTCCCTCTTGCACACTGCAACTCACCCAGGACCACGCTAATAACTTAGAGATAGAGACAGGAACCAAACCTTATCCCAGAAAAATCAACTTCTGCTAAAAAAAAAATGCCTGGAAAACCTGAGTGCTTTATCAGCAACAGCCACTGAAGCAAAATAGAGGAATTGCTGTACAGAAGAGGTGGGGTTTATTCTTTTGCACCATTCAAATATCTTGATTTATGAGATGGAAAAATAACTGAGAAGCTGGATGTAAATATTGTGGCTGGTGGATCTTGGTGCTGTTGTGCAGCATTGTACAGCTACTGTGCAAGACTGTAAGAGAAAAACTGGATATATAGATATATATATCCTTAAACAAATGGATATTTAAGGGATATAAGGGTATATAGTGAGGGTAAGGAGTGTGGAACTGCTGAGCGCTGCAGACTTGCTTGGTACCAGTGAAAGAGGTGACGGAAAGGGCTTTTTTACACCCTTAGCTCTGCGGATGAGCTGTTTATCGTAAATCTCCGCTGGCACTAACTCAGCGTGTGTCGGGCTGGTACGTGTTCGGTAACAAGTCCTGTGGGAGGCAGTGTCAAACATCTTATCACCAGCATTTCGGAGTACTTAGGTGCAGTCATCACTTCTAACGATTTAATCAAAGTCATACTTAAACTATTTTTGCTCCCCAAAACTCTCCAAGCCCGTTCTTTACTGCTATTTGCAATGAATCAGTAAGTGAAGGGAACCGGTCAGACTTTTACGTGAGTCACCAAGATTTTTAGCTCCTTGCCAGCTTGTTTTGCAAGATTTCTGCTGTTCTGAGTAACCGCAGCAAACCAAAGTGTATCTGCTTGGACCGCAGGGGAGAATCTCAGTGACATATCTGCTGAAGAATGGTAGAAAAAAGACAGAAGACATTTCTAGACTTTTGCATCTTCTTGGGCTTTTCTGCTGATGTCAGTGCCGACAGTGAAAGCTGTAAATCACAGTGCAGTTTTTTGTGTGATCCTTAACCACATCCATGAGACCGGCGTGCTGTTCACGTCAAGAAATAACCCTACTTCTGATTAATTAAAGGGGATAATTTTGTCTGAAATCACAATTTGTTTATGAAAACCACATTATTTAAAATACTTGTGAGGTTTAAAGGTTCACTGTGGGGTTTTTTCCCCCCAGCATAGTGTGAGTCCTATAGGCTGTATGGTTTTTATATTCTGATAGGCGAGTTTCACGTGTGATGGTAACATAAACCTATTATAGGCACTTGTTATAGGCACTCTGTCTGCTAGTGATACATTAGATATAATTAGACATAAATAACTGTGACATCCGTCCTGTTTGTGTTATGTTTTCCCAGTTTAGTTGTTGGTATGAGAAGGGCACTTGAGTTACAACTCGGGGACCAGCTCCTGACTCTGCTTGTAGGCGGTGTGTACATACAGTCAGATATAAGGTTAAAAAGAAATGTGAAAGGTGAATCGGTGAAATTGCTTGCCTTACTGTTTTGCATCATTCTTATAATTAACTTGCTCTTCCTCCTCTGGATCATGAAATAATCAACAAAAACCTCATTCCCTTCAGAATCCGAGCACAAGGACGTCGATTATTTCTCTCAACACATCTTTTTATAGACTTGTAACTATAGTCCCAAAGAAGCTGCTCTTTAAGGTGTGTGTATGTCTTTATTGTCAATTCGATGGCAGATCACAAGGGCAGTAACCCTAAATTACAACATTTGGGGACTGAAATTCTGGAGGTTGGTGCCCAAAGCAGCACAGGGTGAATAGGAGGCCTTTCTCATACAGCTCTATCAGTCCACGTCAATATTCAGCCATTGAATTTTACCTGATTTTCTTAATCTGCAGGTTTTTCTAGGGCAGATATATCCCTTGAGGTTAGAGGAGATGCTGGAAGGCCTAGATAGAAACAGGAAAGTTTTATTTTATATATATATATATTTATTTATGTATATACCTACCAGTAGCATAACTGCAGTGTCAACAGCCAGGATAATCTCCATCTTCATAAAATACAAAGCAGTAACTTAAGGACAGTTCATTTCAGTATCAAACCTTGAACATTTTCCCTTCTCACTTCCAAGTTTACTTTGGTTCCATTTCAACGTTTCGGGTGCGCTAAATGTTAGGAAACGTGTGTTTCCAGTGCTGCGGCAGGACCTCGCTGGGAGGTTTCGGCTTTGATGAGCAAACACCTTTAGGCTTGTTTGGAAAAGCCTCCGCGGTGACCGCAGCGACCTCGCCGCTGTTGGCGTTTGTCTGTGTGGGCCGAGAGCCAGCCTTGATGTGACCAGGATTTACGCAGCGTCTCGGTAGGGAGAGATTCGTTTATTTTATTAGAAAAAAAGAGCAGCCCTGGAAAGGGAGGGTGAGAGCCCGAAACACAACTGGAAAGCTCAGACATGCTTAGAAACATATTTCTCCCCCTTGGAGAGTTCAGTTTTGAACAAAGCGCTCCCTGGGCGCTCACACTTGTTTGCCAGATGTGGGTTTTTCTGTCTTTTAGAGCAGTAATTGTGTCCCAACTGGTGTATTTTATGGCTTCGCCTCTACCTTTAGCAGAACAATTAAGAATTCAATTGTGCCTCTGGAGAGAGCAGGGGGGATGGAGCAGGGGCAGGACGTCTTACGCCTTTACGAACCACCGCGCCTCATGAGCAGTAATACCTGCAAAACACATGTTGTAAACACCCTTCCCAGACTACCAGCACATGTTTCCCTGCTCAAAAGGCCCCTTTTAATACTGCTGGCACTGCTAATCTAAATCTGTTATGGGGAGAAGGATTATTGCCCGATGCTGGCCTGTACGAGCCCTGCTCACATCCAGGGCTTAGTGTTTATGCTCCTCTGGGAAACTGGCTCATTTTTCTGGTTGGATTTTGCAGATAATGGATAAAATGAGAGTTGAGAAAGGTGTGGCCCCCTGTGCACCTCGTGAAGCTGCAGTTTTGACATCTGAATCCTGTGTGTGAGAGATGCAGGAGCTGGGCCCTTCCTGGAGGACCTTCTGCCTTCCAGCCTTTAACTCAGCTTAACACAGCTCACATCACAGCTCCGGTTGCTGGAGGCCTGCCTCGTATGTTTTATGGTGATAAATTCATCCCATTGACTGCTTTTGGTTTAATCTGATAAATACAGATGTGTTACCAGTGTTCATCACCTGCTTGCACTTGGCTGGGATATGGAGACCCGAATCAGGTATCGCCAAAGCCAGAGCTGTGGGCTGCTATGCATCGAACCAAAGAAGTAGAATTCATTGTAGAGGTGAAATAATAATAAAATAATGACATAATAATATAATAACTGAGACAGGGACTTAGAACATGTATTCTCCACTAGGCTACCATATCTTTTGTCACCAGGAGTGCCCAAGGAGGGCTGGTAATATAACGGAGCATTACAGAAAAGCTTCCTTTTGTATCACAAGCAATATCTTAATGAAAATGGCTCTGAAAACTCACAGGTCGGGTCTGTGTGAGTCTCTGGAGCGCTCTGCCACAGAGAAAATGAGAAACTTTAATTTGTTTTTAAGAAAAAAGAGAGATCTGAAGCGTGAATTCGTGTTGACTGGTTAAGAATTGTGTGTGTTTGTTTTTAATATCTGTCAGAAGAGAAGAGGGTTTCTCAATATCACCATGCATTAGGTAGGGTTGCACGGGCTTGGAATTACTCTTATAGGCTTCACATCTGTTGAGAAAAGTTACATGCCCCAAATCCCAGAGCTCACTAAAATCTGATATCGTGCTGGAAAGAGAGGAGCAAAGTTAGCAGAGAAGTAAAGATGGTGATTTATATGGGAGGAGAAAAATTATCCCTCGAATGCCTCAGCAATATTTTCTGCCTTGATAAAACCCAACAATTTCTACTCCCTCGTCCTGTCACCTGGCCCCGCTGAGGAAAGTTTTAATATATTTTTAAAATGAGGAAGCAAAAAGCTGCTGTGCTGCGATCTGTGTTGCATTATTGAAGAGGAGATGTTGGGTCATTACTAATGCAGTGGAGCACCTGGACCTTTGCACTTTGTTTAAACATGCATATCTTGGAGAGGAGATTACAGGAGGATAAAGTGCAATATTCCTCAGACTTAAGTGAGCTCAGGTTGAAAGACTGTATTAAAAAAAAACCCCTAAAAACGTGAAAGCCACTTATGACGCTTGCCAAATGCGAGTGGTAATGTTAGGTTTGTTAACTTAACCTTTAGTAAAGTAAGGACCTTGGGCTTAGGAGCGGATCCGCTGGGGAAAGGCGTTAGCTGTCAGGACCTGTGTGGTGTGCAGCTCCCGGGGCTGAGCCCACGCTTCTCACTAAACCTCAGTCAAAACCCTCCCGGTTCTTGGAAGCAGGGTCAGGAGCTGCCGCGGGGCTGCAGCGGCTCCCACCCCCGCCG
>NW_010167226.1:17946-28653 GCF_000695765.1 Mesitornis unicolor
CGTTCCAGGCCCCGCTCGCTGCTGGGGACGTGTTGGCCCCAGCTGCTGCTGGACTCAGCCAGGAGAAATGCAAAATATCTGCAAAAAACCAGAGGGCAGCCAGCAGAGAGTGGTGCAGGCCCGGTGCATTGGCTGCTGCAGCAGCAATCGGTCTGGGCTCCTCAGATTTTGGGTTCTGCTGCTTTGCGCATCTGAAACCCGCTCAAAAAATGGTGAAGTTGTATTTAGGGGTGAAAAAATTTCTGCTTTCACTGACAGGGCCTTTAATTGGTACAAAAGCCATGGGATTGAGGACATTTTGCTGAAACTTTCAGGTTCTTGCCTGATAAACGCGTGTGCTGTACGGTGTAATTACTGCCACCGCGTCTTCACACCACGTCCATCGCTTGCAATTCTGCGCCGAGACGCTCCCAGACAAGTGGAAAAAAGAGCTCGCTCGCCCAGACGGAGCAAAAACCCTCTGGTAATGACAGACAAACTGTGGGACAGGACAGGAATGTCACGCATGAGCAGGTAGCGCAGCTAGAGCAGCTCGGGGTTTTGTTTTCCCTTCAAGTCTTTTGGGAAGGTGGGGTCAAAAAAAAACTCAAGAAAAGAGATGCCATAGCTTCTGACAAGTTAATTAAGCTTTCACTTCTGAGTATTATATGTGTAGCGAAGAAAAGAAACTTAATTGTCTTTGCAGCGCCTGACAAAAACCAAGAAAAATGCCTGCATATTTTCTCAGTTTTGCCTCTATTTTTGATACTTACTCAGTGTGAGTGTTATACTTTCATGGGTTTAATTAAAAGCCGGGTTTTGGAAGCTTCTCAAATGTTAGTTTTGGTACACGGATGTATGCATTTAAAGAAATATTTATATGAAATCTAAAGCCTAAAAGGAATGAGAGAAGCTCTAAAACCAATCACCTACCTCCTTTTATATCTTTTGCCCAACTTCCTGGTGTTTCAGGTAACTTCTGGAGAGGTGAGAAAGCTGCTTAGTCCTCTGCCAGGGGTTTATGAACTGCAGAGGCAACGAGCAGTTCTTCCTCTGTAAAGCACAATACTCCACTTTGGATCTCTCTGTATTTCTTTTTTAATCATTCTGTGCTGTATGTAAGCAAAGCACAGGTTTCTAAATAGCTTCATAAGCACATACTGGAGGATTATTATCTTTCTTTTACCTTCAGCCAGTTTGTCCTTTGCTGCGAGAGCTGTTAAAATGTAGCTGCTATAAAATCAAGGGTGGCACGGAGAACGTGAATAAAAAATGATTCTTCATTATTTCGTGATAATTCAATAATGCAAGGATTGAAATTATAAGGTAGCTGGGTATAAAGAAATAAAAGGAGCGCTGCTTCTCCCGAGGTATAATTGAACTGTGGATCTGAGAGGGTGATGGTGGGAGTCAAGAGATGTCTGAAGGGTTGGACAAAATCGGGGTGAACTCAAACTCCAGTGAGTGCAAGGACACGTGAGAGGGTCACTGGGCTCTGTGTGTCCCCTGAGCATCCTCATCTGTTGCCATGAGGGGAAGATTTGGGGCTCAAGCTTTTTGGGAGATCTTCCAACCTTTGCAACGAAAGTGTCAAAGGATTTGGTTTTGCTGAGTTTTTTTGCTGAACTGGGGAAGATGGAGGTAAAGCGGTGGGAGATGTTGACAGGTCATGGCAAGAGAGGGGAATGGCAACGATTGAAGGGTTGGTTAAGGGTGAAAATAAAAGAGTAACCAAGGTTAGGCAGGTGGGTCATGTGCTATATCAGGTTGGATGCAATTATTTAATTGATGGACTCTTCTTAATGCTCTTAGACTCCTCTTATCGCAGGGCAGTTCCCCTGAATGTAATGTTAAAGGGAAGCCATCAAAATGTATAAATGTATCTTCTGATATCAAAGGGAGTAAGCTATTGCTTTTCCATGCAGAAGCAGGACTTCTTCCTACTTGCTAGTCAGATCTTCCTAAAGTGAAGAGTATTCCTGCCGCTCTGCACGTGGACGGTTTTTCCTGGAAACCCCTGTTGGAGCGGGTACATTAAATAGTATTTCAATCTCTGACTCAAAACTTACTGGAAATCCAGTTATCAACCGGGGAGGGAGATAGAGATCTAGGGCACGGGGAGCAGAAGGTTGGCTGAGCACCGAGTAGCAGAGGCTGGTTTCAAGGAGTGCGTGTGTGAGCGGAGACGCTTGAGGCAGGAGGAAGACTTGACTATTAATTTAATTAATTACTCAGCTCTGCCAAGGCCTAGAAATCAGATTCTTAAGCTGATTTTTACACTTTTTAAACAAGCTTTTTTTTTCCCCTCTCTCTTTTTTTTTTTTAATTGGTAAAATTAAACATTTCTGCAGCAGCCTGCCTGGCCAGCACACGATCTATCTCGCTTTTTCTCCCTTGCAATCTCCTGTTTCAAGCACCACCTAATGGCTCCGGCGCAAAATGCAGAGCGCGCTTCCCCACGCAGCAGCGGCTGCCAGTTGTGCCGCTGCCCATCGCTGCGAGCAGGAGAAAGCTGCAGAACTTAATAGATCAAATACCAGTCCAAAAATGTGATCGCTGGAGGGAGTTGGCCTTCGTTTTTATAGCATAATACAGCTCCAAATGCCCAGGATATTATGATTTCACCGTGTAAATGCATTACACTACAAAGTCGCCATTCATCGCGGCAGACGGAGCGCTTGGCTCAAATGATTTGCCTGACAGAAATGGGGAAGCTTTAACTGTTTGAAACTTGTGTGTAATGTTTGGAGGGAAGCATTGCGCTTCTCATTTCTCTCCCGATTTTAACGTTTTCAGGGAGAGGGAGCGCAGAGCGGGAGCGTTACTGGGCTTGGCTTCCCTGCCACTTGAATGAGATTTTTCACATCATTAAAGCGTATCAGATGTGCTACTCCCATGCTACAGGCACAGCCACAGATAATTTGATAAGGCAAACATGCATAACGTAGACTTGTATCAATAATTAATTCCTTTTAATACTGAGATTCTAGGGAGCCTGGGAATCCGCCTTTCCCAATGGCTCGTCTGAGCGGCTGTCGAGGAGCCAAGGTTTCTAGTAAAACAAGTAGGCAAATGACCCGGCAGGAACAAGTCCTATCAGATTGATACGTTCCCGAAATCATTTTGATTTCAGCACGTCAGCGTTTTTGAACAAAGCAGGCTTTAATCAAAAAAGCTCCTGCAGCAGCTTTAGTTTTGACCTCAGCAATAATTCGTCACGGTTAGAAAATGCCATTTCTTTGCTCTGTTTCTTTCCCGTCCTTTCCTCTGCTTCCCCGTTGCTTTTTTTTCTTGCTCCGTTTCTGTTTTCCAGCCTGATCGCGCCGCTGCCAGACCTCATCACGTTGTCATACGTGGTACTCGTCCCGAAACCACAGCCCTGAGTGCGTCAGGCTCGGGGTCTGCGCTGGGGCGAGAAAGGGCCCTTCCAGTCCCCACCAGTTCGACAGGGACTCGGAGAACATAGAAACTCACAGTTAAAAAAACATTGTTTTAAAACTTATCTCCTAGTTTTGGAGTTAGAGAAAGAGCTTGCTCTGGTTTCTAAATATCCGGGGCTGGCACAGAGACCTGTGTTCTGATCTCTGGGGTTTTGTGATATCGCCTGAAAACTCTTAACATTTAAGTGAAGGAGGTGTAGGTGTCGTAAAGCTGTTATGTGACACAGAGGAATTAGCCTGGAACATCTCGAGAGAATCGCAGGCCAGGAACGGCAGGGTTTGAATAGCTCTTTGCTTTCTCTCTCTCTCTGCCTCCTCTTACACATGTCTAAACAGACCGAATTGCTAAATCTGGAAATCAGACATTAAAGAGCAGCAGCGTGGCAGGTATTGGCTGTCTCTGAAACCAGCATATGTTCCCAGTTGCGTTTCGTTTTAGCCTCAAATTAACCTTTGTTCTACTGCTGTTGTGCAACCTTTGTTACTGTGAATCAGAGATGCTGGATCATGAACTCGAAATTATATGGATTTGAAAAAAAAAAGGTCATTAATTCCAGATGACAGCGCATTTCCTGAGGAGACGGGGCGTGGGGTCAGCTTGTCCATCCCCCACTTCTTGCAATTCCCAACGTGAGTTACGGGCCAGCTGAGAAGCAGAAGAAAGTGGGGGTTTTAGGAGGAGATTTTAATATCTGTTTTGTTTCTCACATGAAGTGCACACATGGTGGGCGCAGCACCTGTCTTGGTGTCCTCTCGAGGGACGCCCAGAATCGCACACCTCCTTGTTTGCTGTCTCGGAAGTTTCAGAAGCTGTTGCTGGAGTGGCACAAATCCAACCAACTGTCTGGTCCGTGGCTTCTCAAACAGGAGCTTTATCCAGGGAGATGAGGGGATTAAATGACATAATTATTTTATATAATGTGTGCTGCAGCTCCGGCTGAATTTTAAGATGGGGGCTGCTTCAATTCCACTTCATTTTGGTGTTGATTGCATTGGACCCCAGGGGCTCTCTGAGCCCTCTCCCTGCCTGCTGTGGGAACATCTGCAGCACCTCTGGATGGGCTCAGGTGCGGTCTGGTCGTTACCTGGAGGACTTTTGGGCCAGACAGGAGGATATTTGTCATGGATGTTCCTCATCCCCATCTTTCAGTGGGATGTAGTGCATGCAAAGTAACCAATAGCCAGAAAACTCTCAGAATAGGGTTTAGGAGGTATCTACCTTTTATAAAGTAACGTTTTCAGGTTTAAAAGGTTCTAAGCATGCACTTTCTTTAAGAAGTATCCAAACCCAAAATGCTGGGGAGGTTGGAGGTGCAGGAACCGTGGAGTTTTCCAGAAGCAAGGTACATTTTTCAGTCTGGAATTTTCCATGAAAATTAGTGCTACCTTGTAATTACAAATGAGTTTTAAAGTGAGGGCGGCGGAAATGATTTTTTCCAGTGCCTTAGAAAATTCTGTAAACTTCACCCATAAGAAGTTGTGTTCAGGGAGGACAGAGCTACCTGAGCAAGGACGTTGGTTGCTGTGGTTTTTCTCAGAGACTTTCCTACTCTGAGTTTATTCTCTCTGGCAGCAACCTATTTTTAAGAGGTTAAGTACTCATTAAGATAAGATGGAGCGAAAGATTGAACGCATTGTAAAGGAACATTATCCATAAACTAATTTAGAGCTCAGTCACATGAAAGCCAAGCCCAGCTTTGCTCACACAGCACACGATAATGACATGTTTCAGGATTGCAGCTGAGAACAAATTTGACAGATCTGTGCACCGTGCAATCACATTTGCTAATGTTAGTTTTAAAACAGTAAAAAATCGATCCCAGTTGAAGATATTTTCTGGGGAAAGCTGAGAACCCATCTCGGTGTTGCCTGGTAATGGATATGGGCGCTTGTTCAGTAGGAGTGAGGTGCGTTTGCCCTTGCTGCTGGTGGCCCCATGCTGATGGGGACGTGGGTGCCCCACCGGGGACCGCTGTGATCATTCACTGTGAGCATCCACAGACGCCTGCTCCAGGGCTGGGTCATCTCTTCAGGGTGTTCCCAGCGTTTTGGGTGACCCCCTCAGGCCCATCGGGTGAGAGCAGCTGAAGGTGCCCACTCTAGATCCTGCTCTCCTTCCCATTGCTGATAAGGTGTGTCTGGCAAAACACTCCCTCAGAAGACTTCTGGATTTTGGAACGTGCGTCCTCCAAAGCTGAATTTGATAATTTCTTGATGTGCTGCAAGACATCTGTTTGAGGGGGCTTTTGGAGAGGACGGTGAGATTGCTTCCCGTGGCGGTGACTGAGCAGAAAGCAGCTTCCATAGGTGTTTTGCTGGCTGGGTTCCTGCTGGAACAATTATTTCAGTGCTTCTGGGATTTCGTTATATTGTGTAATTAGTGGAGGTGTCAGGGAAATGTAGGGCTGGGATAAGCATGTTTTTATCACTTTAGATCTCAATAAATAAATATTCTGAGGTCGAAGCTTTGCAAGTGGCTTTGACATGTGGGGCTCAGGCGTAGAAGTCAGCAGGATGAACTCTGGGGTAGCAGCCCATGTATCTGCTGTTATTCTGAGGCGAAATAATTCAGATGAGAGAGACGAGCTCTCTCTCTCCGTACTTCATAACCATCACACATTAAGAATTCACACAGTGACAGCTAAAACAGCTCAGCCAAATTGAGACAGCTGGTTATGTGTCCAACCCCTGTGATCCTTCCTCCTGTCTCTCGTTTCCTTCTTAAAATACAGGTTTACGTAACAGGTCACTTTTTTTTTTTTACAAGAAGTTCCTAAATCTTTCTAACTTGCTGGAGAGTTTTGTAAACTTCCAAAATATCCACCGAGAAATTATGCAGACTGTGTGGTTACGAGATTCCTCTCGACTCACACATTTGTGTCCTGCTCCTGCAGTCGTACGGGGGGGGGGTTTATGCGCATGAATCATTGTGGTTGTCATTGCAGAGCTGGGCCTTGGAGTTAATCAAGTTCTGAAAACATGATCTCTTTCTTATTCAAAACATGGGAAACAAAATGCTTTTCTATTTTGCTTGCAGTGTTTCAATTTTCCTTGATTCGAGGGAATTAATTCTGCTAGGTAAGTGCAACACCTCCTCTGGAATGCCAAGCAGAGGGGAATACTGCAGCACGTTTTAATCTCGAAAACAAAATAATTGCTTTAAAAATAGGCTTATATTTCTTCATTTTGTGACGTGCTCTCTTTAGACCCGATAATCATCCTTTCTTGTACTTGAGATACCGTCCCTCCCCACACCCACTCTCTCCTATCGCCCTGAAATTCTGGGGAACGGTAGGAGATCAACCTGGCAGCCTTATTTCCAGCACTGGCACGGGAGATGGAGGCAGCCTTCGATGAGGTTTTGGGGGAGAAAATAACATTATTTAAATTTTTAATAATATCTTCATGTGTTTCAGAAGCCATTTGCTGTCTGAAGCTGCGTTTGGGTGCTCTCTTCATCACTGACCACAGAAGTTTGGTGGAGCACGTGTGTGGGATCAACCACGGGCGGTTCTACTCCAGGTGCTTTAGAAAAGGGCGTTCTGCTTTAGAAAACCCCAAACAACACCAATATTCGCTTCGGGTGCAGAGGTGTGGGGAGCTGGGAGTGAAAGGACCACGAAGAGCTCCAAAGGATGCGATCAAATCACCAAAATGAATTGCTGTGGCTTCAGCCGAGCTGACAGTCTGGAGCGAAATTGGCTTTCTGGAGCATACCTCAGTCATGACAAATGATAAAAGCAGGTGGAAACAAATCTATCCAGCTGCCACAGCCGAGGGGGAGTGGGAATTGCTCTGAATTCAGCAGGTTTCTACACGTTACGTGAAACGCGGTGGCTCGTTCGGATCGCAGTGTTGAAAAGCCTGTGTTTTCTTAATGCTTTTTTAATGAAAAATCACATCCAGGAGGACTTTCTCATTCCTGCGTGTTTTTAGCTTGGCTTTCAAATGTTTCTTAGTTATCTGAGAGGTCACCGTAATACTGGCAAATTCAGAAATATATGAGGCCCGCTTGGAAAATCTGTTTCGGGAAGGGAAAGGCTTTTATGTGGCTATTTTATTTTGCAAAGGGACCTCATTCTTTACATTCTGTTCTTTGTTGTGGCTCTGCCAAGGCATGGGTGAATAAAACCCTTAATGCACATTTCTGGGTATGATCTGATGGGGATGACGTGCAGAGTTTGAAGGGATAGTTAAAGCTTTTAGGGCGAATAAAAAGCAGTAACCAGGCCTGAAAAGTGCTGAGTACTTGGTGCTGAAATCCTGTGAAACGGCCGATTGGGCAACAGTTCTCGAAAAAGAGAAGAAGGGAGGGAGGTAAGGGATAAGTAATGCTTCTGTTTATTTGCTGTCTTAAGAAATAGGTTGGGAATGAACTGTTCTCTGCTCGGGTCCGTAATCTCTTGTTAAGGAAATACTTCTCATGTGCATTTTCAACCCACTTCCAAGGAAAAATTTTTCCATCCTAGTCAAGAGCATTAAAATCCAAAAGAGGGATGAGCAAGGTGCTGTGAATTGATTTTATCCATTCAAAATAATAGGGAAAATTTAGACTAATTTAAATTAATTACTAGCTTTGTCAATTTTTAGGTCGTTTCTGGCCTGTTTTTCCTTCTGGTACAGATAACAGGGCAGAGGAGAAAAAAAATCCTTATTATTTCCCCATACTCCTCTCACTGCGCTCACTTTTCTCTCTTGCAGCTAAGCAAGAGGGGTGCAGGAAATCACCCCTAACCCTGACTCCCACTCTGAATTTGGTGATGTTTCCTGCTAACGTATTGCAGAGCAATTTGCTTTCTCCCTCAAAAGTCAGAGGCATCAAAAGAGAGGGTGTTATTTTGGCAGCCCAGAGAGTTTTCCTTCCTCTCCGTTTCTTACTGTCAGCAATAACCTGAAGGTTTCCTGTGAAAACATTTGGGGGATGATTAGGGTTAGGTCTTACAGAAGCTCCCAGAATTTGGACTTTTTTCAAGGGGATGGTGTCTGCTCTTCAAAGAGCACAGTACATAATATTTCTTTCTTAAGTCTGAGTTTTTCAAGCAAATAATCTGCTTTTTTTCCTAAGCAGAACAGTGGAAACCACTGGGCTGTGAACTCTTGAAGAAGTGTTGCCCTGAAGTCTGGTGATGAAAGGGAGCTTTAAATGTGTAAAGCATTTCTCACATTAAATATCTGCACAGGGAGACCAGTTAATATCGCAATGAACCTTTGCTAAAATGCTACTACTATACTAATACAATAATATACTCTATTTTTCTGGTGTAGTAAAGACATGGTGGGCATCTACATCACTGCAGATGAAACCTCTCAAAGTTTTTTGAAGCAGCTTCAGGATAAAACCCATAAGAAATAAATCTGAGTTTATCTCTCACCGTATTTGGAAATTACCCAAACCTATGTGTTTGTGTTGTTTGTTTTGGGTGGGTTTTTTAGTTTCCTGTACTTTTAATTTTGTTAGCTGCACAAGTTCATGGAAAGGAGGACCCCTGTGTTCAGCGATGGAACGACGCAGGTTGAACCTTTCACACAGAATCCCAGACCGTTAGGGATTGGAAGGGTCCTCCAAAGCTCATCCAGTCCAATCCCCCTGCCGGAGCAGGAACACCCAGATGAGGTTACACAGGAAGGCGTCCAGGCGGGTTTTGAATGTCTGCAGAGAAGGAGACTCCACAACCTCTCTGGGCAGCCTGGGCCAGGGCTCTGTCACCCTCACTGAGAAGAAGTTTCTTCTCCAATTGAAGTGGAACCTCCTGTGTTCCAGTTTGTGTCCGTTACCCCTTGTCCTATCATTGTTTGTCACCGAGAAGAGCCTGGCTCCATCCTCGTGACACTCACCCTTTAAATATTGATAAACATGAATGAGGTCTCCCCTCAGTCTCCTCTTCTGCAAACTAAAGAGCCCCAGCTCCCTCAGCCGCTCCTCAGAAGGGAGATGCTCCACTCCCTTGATCATCTTTGAGATGTCTTAAAATTGGGCTTTTAAAAACAGATTTCATGCAGTTCTACTGAAGTACCCGCATTGTCTTTTGTGACAGTTCAAGGTATTAAGTCATGTGGATCACAACACGAGCAGACAAAATCTCAGAGCTGAACTGCCGAGACGTCGTCTTCCTGGCTTTTTAGGAATTTCTGTGCTGCATAGGTGTGACTTCAAGGTACAAAGGACCGTTTCATTTTAGAGGTGCCCCGCTTTCCTGTCTCGCTTGAACCTGGTCACAGATCCCAGTTGAACGTTTCAGTGATGATTGCACAGGACTCAGAGGTTAAAAATTGCAGAAAAAGAAGCTAAAATTTATTTCCGAGGGTTTTTTTGACCCCTATGTCATCAGGCTTTGGGTGGAATCAGGCCAGCGTGGCACTTTGTGCCCTGACTGGACATCACCATGGGTCACGTAAAGGCCTTTTTGCTTTTCTAAGCAATGTTTCCTCCTCTCTAAGTGGTCTGCAAATACACAGATTACAAACATCAAGGCACAATCATTTCAACTACTTGTGAAGAGCGCTCACTCGCAGTGAAATCCAAGGGAAAACAACCTAGGACGTGGCTATGGAATATTGCGCATTGTGCTTCTGAAACACTGTAGAGGAAGGCAAAGATGTTCCCAAATAAACACTATTCAACGCCAGTTATCCGTAGGGAGAGCGGAGGGAGCCGAGCTGAGCCATCGCGGCGCTTTGCAGCGTCAGAAGAGTAAATATGGGGCTCTTAGGAGAGCAAGCTATGAAATAACAACAACACCATAATCAAAAAAAGCAAGAGGAGAGTTCAACGTCAAACTGGCAGCCTCGGCAGTGTCATCTGTAAAATGAGATCATCTGCCAGAAAGCCCGCTGCCAATTCCGACGTTTTTCGGCATTCACAAGTTACAAGTGTGCAGCTGGGAGGCTATTGAATTTCATGACTGTACATTTGCAGCTTGTGAATTTGTCAGGAGGCATTTCCATCCTGGTAATGTTTGGGGAGAGCTGCGTCTTGCCTTTATATTAGATATGCTTAGTACAGTCTGCAAATGCTAATCAGAAAATCTCCCCTGGACCATAGCACAAATATCTGAGGCGCACTGTTTTCTTACTGGTTTGCATTTATATTTCTTCATTTCCCAGAGCTCTTGAACCTCCCTGGGAAAAGAAGTTGAATATTTATATACCGAAATAGGGGAATGTCATCCACTCACATTATCATTATTATATTCTTTAACAGATTTTTTTTCTATCATTATATATATATATTCTACCAGTATATATACATATTTTCTATCAGTATATATATATTTTCTATCATTATATA
>NW_010167227.1:0-3548 GCF_000695765.1 Mesitornis unicolor
CCAGGTGCAGGACCCGGCCCTTGGCCTTAAAGTCAGTGAGAATAAAAGACAAATTAAAGTCAAAACAGTCCTAACATCCAATTACAGATCTGAATGCCAAAATCATAATCAAACCCCTTTACAAGCATATAATCAATCTATGAACCCTGTGTGGCCATGTTTTCTTCTCTACCTGAATTTCCATGACTTCCTCTTGTTCCTTTATTGGCGTTTCACTCTCAATTTCGATTTCTCCTTTGTGAGTGATTTTTGTGATAGGTCTTCTTTCAACTTCCCTCTGTTCCTTCTCGATCATTTCAATTGTCTGTAAAAACAATAAGAAGTTATGTGTATTTACTTCCACACAATAAAATTTGGACATCCGCTAATACAACAACATAAACTATTATTTCTAAAACTGCTTCTTAAAGCACATTTCTGCTTCTTAAGCTAGAAACTGTTTGTGTTGGCTGTCCCCAATATTTTAAGCCTGGTTTCATAAGGAAACAAGGATTCTGTGATTGCTTTATCTGCCGGCCAAATACCTACAGTGACTTTTGAACACATTGGGAAAACTTAAAAGAAAATCAATACGTAGCAGTTTTAATGTCTTGCTTAAATAGGAAACTGAAAAATACAGTCCCATGATACATGGATATTTATTTTACAGGTTGTATCCCATTTCAGCTCCCAGAAATGGTGATTTCTCTGAATTTTGAGAAATTTCCTTTGGTAATTTCTGAGCAGCAGACACTTCTGTTCTGAAGCTGTTTCTCCCAGCAGTGAATACTGACTTGTATGCTCTGCTGTCAGTATTTTATTGATGTTTATAACAATAAAATAAAAGTAATGCAGATGTCATACAAAAGATAAGCTTGGGACAGCTACAGGAGGAATAAAACTTTTCATGCCTTTCTAGGCCCTCAAAACAACTTTGAGATAACACATTAATTCAAAAATTGTTGTAAAATTCCTTTCAGGAGTTTACTACGCTTCTCCCATTTCTGTCCTAACAACTCCTTTGGGTTTCAAATACTCAATAAATGATAGACATGCTGCTCATTAGTCAGAGTTGTTGTGTGCACCATCGATTCCATTCTTTCTACGTTCACCTAAGCTGAAAACCCAAATTAAATACACCGAGGCAGTCAATAACCAACACAAGTTGACAAATCTCACGTGTCTGTTTTCTCGCTGTCTCCACGCAGCCAGTTCCTTGGAAGCCAGCTCTTCTGGGCTCATTTTTATCAGATGGTCTGGAGTAACCTCCCCTTTCAGTACTTTCTTAAATAAGATCTAGAAGAGAGGAAAATTGAACCGTTGCTATCAAGACATAAACAGCTCATAGCAGGAGATAAAGCAGAGAAGCAACACATGACATACTCTGTACAGATATAGCATAGAATCACAGAATGGGTTGGGGTGGAAGGGCCCTTTAAAGCTGATCCAGTCCAACCCTGCAGTGACAGGGACATTGGGACCAGATCAGGTTGCTCACAGCCCCATCAAGCCTGGCCTTGAATATCTCCAGGGATGGGGCCTGCACCACCTCTGGGCAACCTGTGCCACTGATCGACCACCTCATGGGGAAGAGCTTTTTCCTCATATCCAACCTAAATCTGCCCTTTTCTGGTTTAAAACCATTCCCTCTCGTCCTATCGCTCCATGCCCCAGTGAACAGCTCTTCCCCATAACTCACGATATGGATCATGAGTTGTTGTAATTATCTCCCACTGTAGAGAGTGGTATTAAATTTTACAAGATAAAAAGCTTAATTCCAGAGCTCCGTTCATACTACATAACAGAATCACAATATTAGGAGTTGGAAGGGACCTCGAAAGATCTAGTCCAACCCCATAACATATCTACACATAATTATACATCTGATCATTAACTATTGTTCCAAGGGAGAAAATGAGTTCATGCCCATTGCAGCAGTAACCTGGACTTTACTTTTCATAAGGATGCAAATTCACTGTATCACACAGTAGAAAGAACTTAGTATTGAAGAGAATTCCTAGGTTAAAATTAAAAAAATTCACATAGCTTAGCAGTATAACCAAAGAGAAGTCAATGACAGAAGTCGGCCTGTTCATAGATCAGAGGACTGGAAGAGCTGCCCTATGGAGAAAGGCTGAGAAAACTGGGCCTGTTCAGCCTTGGGAAGAGAAGGCTCGGGGGGGACGTTATCACCACGGACCAGTATATAAAGCGTGGCACCAAGAGGATGGAGACTCCCTTTAACAAGGAGTCCCATGGAAAAGACAAGGGGCAATGGACACAAGTTGTGTCTGGAGAGATTCCCATTGAACTGCAGAAGGAATTTATTTACCGTGAGATCAATCAGACATTGGAATAATCCATCAATGAGACACTGGAACAATCTATCAATGAGATATTGGAACAATCTCCAGGAGAAGTGGTGAATTCCCCTACACTGGTCAGTTTGAAGAGTCAGCTTGACAGGGGCTGATTCATCTCATTTAAACGATACTTTTACCTGGAGAGGTTGGACTGGATGATCCTTGTGGGCCTTTCCAACCTGGGATTCTGGGATTCTAGGATTCTATGATATAATTTACAGTTGGCTCACTGTAATATTTTACAGACAAAGCAACTCGATCAGAATCATTGATAAAAAGACAGTAGAAGCTGAGGAGTTGGGGCTGCTGTTGAATAATGGGTTCATAGAAAGCAGAAAAGAGAGCAAAGACCAAGCTTGAGAAGTGGTGAGGCCCTGGCCCAGGTTGCCCAGAGAAGCTGTGGGTGCCCCCTCCCTGGCAGTGCCCAAGGCCAGGTTGGCCGGGGCTTGGAGCAGCCTGGGCTGGTGGAGGTGTCCCTGCCCATGGGGGTTGGACTGGGGGGCTGTGAGGTCCCTTCAACCCAAACCATGCTGGGATTCTATGAAATCTGGGTATGAAGAAACAAACCAAAACCAAATGCAGCAAACAGGACAAATACTACGTACATTATTTTTGGGATCTTTTAGGTTGAACATCAGACTTCTGTATTTGTTCTTATACTTGGAGTCGGTGTCTCGAAAAAATGAAAAGAGCTCTCTCTCTATCCTGGTGGCAACCTTTGCTGCCCTCTCCTCGGGAATCTTTAAACTGGAGTCTGTCAACCTGGGAGAGAACACAAGGGCAAACATTACCAAAAGCTTCGAGGATTTTATTTTTCTCTGCCTTCCGAAAGAAAATAATTACAAACACAAATTAGTAATTTCGTTTAATAAGATATCGTCACCTTTTCATCAGAATTTCCTTCAGGGACTGCTTGACGCTATGTCGTATCTGATCAGCAGAAGGTTTGGAAGCTGGCACAGCCGGCAGGTGCGTTGCACCAATGGATCCCTTCTCATTTTTCTTCTTCTTAATTTCTTGTTTATCGTGAGCCCCTATCAAAAGACACAGAGATAACA
Source organism: Mesitornis unicolor (assembly GCF_000695765.1). NCBI lineage: Eukaryota > Metazoa > Chordata > Aves > Mesitornithiformes > Mesitornithidae > Mesitornis > Mesitornis unicolor. Next base: position 3,401 of record NW_010167227.1, read on the forward strand.
ATTGTAAGTTACTCAGGTCACTGCTGTAAACTTCTGCTGCTGGACGTCATGAAGTCTGATTTTTAAACTATGAAGTAAGAACTGACCTTCAAGGAGTAGGGATCACAGAATCCCAGGATGTGAGGAGTCGGAAGGGACCTGGAAAGCT
>NW_010167228.1:0-8153 GCF_000695765.1 Mesitornis unicolor
ACTCGCACGCACACACGCACGTACCCGTGGACGTGCGCGGAGGCTGGTGCTTGTACCCCTCCCCGCCGCGGCAGTCAGAGCAGCCCCAGCCCAGGGGCGCCCGGTGGTTTTTTTTGGGGGGGATGGAGTATCCCCGAGGGGATCCCGCTGCGGGATGCAGCTCTCCGGCCAGGCGCTTCGCAATAGCTTGCTCAAAGGGTGGCACCGTCCCTCCTCTCCTTTTCTCCCAGCCCTCCGCTATGAAATACCTGCCTCTGCCCCTGACCCTTCAGCCAAATACCCTGGGGTGCAAACACCCACAGCCCCGCTCAGTGCTCAGAGCTCGGCTGTAGGACTCGGGAGACCTCAGCGCTATCCCTGTCCCTGCCGCAGGCTGGAGTTGACCTTGAGCCAGTCACTCCATGGCTGTGGCTGGCGGACCTCCATTTATAAATGTCATTGCCATGATGCAAGCACGGCAGTGGCATCGGACCAGCCACAGATGGAGGCAACCTGTCACACAGTGAACAGTGCGACTGGGGAAAGACACAGGTAAATACAGTTTCTCTCCTCTCATTTGAGGCAGATACAGTTTGCCCCCTTCTCTCTGGTACCCAACAGGCAAGCTTGCCCTTCTTTTGTTGTTGTTTACCACCAAAACTGGGAGCCAAAACAGCATTCCGCAGGCAGACTTTCAGCTCTTTTGCCTTTAGAAACCTGTGGCTCGCTCCATCCATGTCATGCTTGGCATCTGAAAATGTAGAGAAACTCATGACAGTGTACTTTCTCCCTCTGAAAGTGGGGCTAACAGGTGAGGCTGCTTCCATCCTTCCCAGGACTAAAGTCTGGCTTTCCCTTGAAAGCCCTTTGTCAGTGCTAAATATTATTAACCAGGCTTTTATCATTATAGTATGTGATGCCGCTGCTGGCTGCCAGCCATATGCTTAGCCTACACTCTCTGTTAGCAGAATGGATCTAGAAGAAAACATTCTGCTCTTTACCCCTCCTCCCAATTCCTCTCTAACTAGCTGGCAATATATTCAGTTACTTCTGGACATTTTGACCGGCTGGCTCTGGCTGCCTTGTTTAGCTCTGTCCTCAAGAAGGAGGTGAATATGATTTAAATGTCACTTAATCCTTTTTCCTTTCTCACTCATTAGCACTGAAGATGGCTGTTGCAAAGGGAAGCGTATTTTGTTCATTTATATGAAGATGACTGTTGCACAAGGATGCATATTTTTCTTTCATATTATACATAATTAGGGTATGGCTACCAGACTAAAAATACTTTGCTGGAGAATATACCTTTTCTTAAAAAAAATGAATCCATTTTTACCTTTGTAATAGTAAAATGCTTCTTGCTGAGATTCCTTTTTCAATTATTACAATGAATTATTAATTCACAGGATTACTTGAATAATAATTATGATTTATTCATTCACATGGTTAACTGTTGAGAAAATCATTTAAGAACAGCTTTTGGGAGAGCTCCTGAGGTTTATAAGAGAATATGGGGCATATCTACATTGCAATCATTGCTGTGACTGAGCTCATCCTGTACTGGGTTTAAACGAGCAAGCTTCAAGCAGCAGAGCAGAGACAGCATGGAGCTCCGCAAGGATTTGCAGGACAATTTTCCATCCCACACAGACATCCCATGCTGCCACAGCTCTGGTTTTCACATTACCTGAGCTGGCAACGGCATGGATAGCTCAGGTGCCTCCATGAGAGCTGCAGTCCCATGCAGCCATGTCTACCCACTCTACGCACCTCATACCACAGTCCATCTCCCAGTAGGTACCCAGGCTGCTACATACCGCCTGTGCTTGCTCCTGAAAGCTCGTAAGAAGCCACTGTATTTCCCTTTGTGTACTTACACTGCAGCTCAGACTCAGTATTAAATCCATAAGCCTTTGCAATGTGCAACTAAACTCTTTTTAGCACACAGCCTGTTCCTGAACTGATCCGCACCACACTGCCTGTGCAGCCACACCCCTCACTTCTATATTAAGAGGCGATGCCAGCTGCCACCATTCAGCCTCCATGCAGATCTTGCTGGGCCAGCATCTTGAGATGGTGCACAATTTGCAAAACTGGAGAAGGACAGCAAGGGAGATCCAGAGATGTCAGGGAGGGACAAGAGGTGAACCCCAAAGCAACACTCCAGAAAGCCACACAGGAATACCCTGCAGAGTTATTTGGCTGCTAGGTCTGAAGCCAACACCATAAGACTGGTGTCATCTAGAGGTGCCACTGAGCTTCTCTTCGAGGTGGTGGCTGTGTTCGCATCTCAAGCTCAGGTATGGGATGTTGCTATGATTCAAGAGTTTAGGATGACAACATCCTCCCCCAGGCTATATTGGTCACTAATTCCAAGATGCGCAAAACCCCCTTCATAGGTACATGGGAAAAATTGTTGCTGATTCTAGCGCAGGAGGACACCTGATTTGGAGCTGCCATCCTACTCCTCAAGCTGGAGAGACATTGGTCACCCAGAGCCTGGCCCTTACAGGTTGCCTAACACTGCCACTCTTTGGATTCCCTTTAGCTTCCTTTCACTGGATTTGATGTGCTCAGAACTGCAGCTGCCACAAAATTATAAGCATGTAGACTTTTCTCAGGAAAGCCAAACTCAGAGACCCTTAGATATCCCAAGTAAGTATTTATATTTGCATCTAGCACATGCAGAACTTCTTATCCACTGGCTAGCTTTCTGGGTTTCCCAGTCACTCTGTCTTCTCCTGAACTTTCCAGTTCTTCCGTAACTCCTGTGCTATCCCTATTTCCTGCTTCCCACGTTCAGTGGGAAAATTCATTTTCCCAGTTACAGAGCATCTCCTGCCTCTGACCCTACTAGTTTCTTCACTTACTTGCAGGCCAGTGGCCCCCAGTATCAAAGTCAGTATACTTTTCATACCCCTTTTGCAAAAATCCTGTGGGGACTGGACCCTGCCCAGTAGACACAGAAGATGGTGGCTGACTTCCTGACTCACTGGAAGGAGACACTGGGCAATCAGAACAGCTAGAGATGCTTTGATCATGTAAATGATCCTCTTGTAATACTCACACATACCAACTGAAGAGACCTAAAGAAAAAACAAACACTCCTTCATATCTGCAGTAACATCAGTGAACTATGGACCTCTGAAATCAGGCATCAACACTTTAACATGCAGCCGAAGAGGTACAACATAATCCTCACAGGCTTGAGGCCCTGAAGTAGAATTCATCTCCCAGGAGACAAAATATTCCACGCATAAAACAAACCCAAATGGTCTAAAAAGAGCAATAGCCAGGGAAATTAAGGAAATGTAATAGCTGGCAGAGCAGCCACATTTGAAATAGTCATTTACATTTATGCACAGCACCAATTACAGCCAACTTCATACTTCCCTACTTACTCAGAGTCATAAATCTATAAATGAGAGTGCTAAACAGGAGAGGGAAGGAGAATTAGCTTATGCCCTGAAGCTGTTAGCCATACTACTCAGAAACAGTAGTTGTCCTGTTTTGTTCTCTTACCAGAAACCAGGAGCAAATCTATCTATTTATTAACATCCTTCTAGGCATCAGAGCAGCCAGATAATATGGTACCAAATGTTAATGGTCAGATTCTTTAATGCCTTCAGCCTCTTTCTCCTAGTCCAAGTGAAGGTGTGGGTCTGAAACGTTACTCTCTTGATTTGGCAGAATGCTAGGCACACTTATGCTATGAAAGATTGGTGACTTCACTGATTATGGGAAATGAAACATCGTCTTTTATATTCACATTATACTGTAAGAGGGAAGAAAATATATGAGGAATTCTCAGTTTGTGTAACTGCACATGTCAAAGCATCAAATGGCAACAGGGTGAGTGTTTTGGGGGCATTTAAACAATGCTCTCTTCATGCATCCAATGTGCTGCAGTTTCCACCATTGCCACAATGGACAGTGATAAGACTTGCCAGTTTTCCCAAGACAGAAGCAACCATGACTATTCTCTGATATGAAAGCATCCATCCCAGCTCCCTGAGCTACTGTCTCCTTTCATTCTTCCATATGAAGTTCCCTCCTTTCTCCATTAGTTACGCACTTGAAGCAAACCCAGCAAATGCATTGGAGAAGTTACTATATAGATATGGCACCAGCCATAGCACAGTGAATTCACAGGCATGCACACATAACAAAACAGTGTATAATTTCCAGTGCTCTCATATTTACAAAATACTACACAGGCTGTCTCTACACTATGCTTTGAACAGGATGCTTGTGCCACAGCCAGCTGATGGAGGAAGAATTACACTTCCATGGTAAGCTGAAGATGACAATCTCATTCACTGTATCACCCAGGACTATTCCTGGAGCACTGTCTTCTCTGTGCATTGAATGAGGGCAGGTTCTTGAACTGGTAAAAATACACCAGTGCGTTACTAAAATTGTGTCACAATATGGGAATAAAGGGAGAAGGGGAAGGGAAATCAGGTTTTACCAGAAACTTTCATGCAAGCATTTACCAGCTTATTCCTTCTTCCTTCAGGTACTTACCTCTGTAAACCTAAAGTGTCTTTAATGCTGTGTTTGTCTTGTGCTTTCAAAAAACTAAAATTGAAAATAAAATCCCCAACTTTCATCCTACAGATGAGTAATTCTAAAACTCTTTTAAACATCTTTTAATCCTTTATTTCCAAATCCCTTAAGTGTTTTCCATGTAAACCTGTGTTTTTCAGATGCCTTCCAGAGAGAAAGACCCCCTAGAAGTATTCCAGGGACTCCAGGGCTCTATTTATCACAGGATGAAAAGCATGCTGGCTTGCCAGATGGTCACAATTTTTAGGCTCACAACACAACCCTGTATCGTGTGAGCAAATGAATGAGTGGGACAGAAGATAACAGTATGCAAACTCATTACTAGAAAAAAGATGGAGGGTTTTGCAGCTATTTGATAGGCAGCTTAGAATTACTGAGGCGTACAAACATGTTCAAATTCAGGTTCTGCAGCATCAGACACAGCTCCTCTGAGATGTCTGTCCACCCTTCAGCTGGACTTTATCCTCTTTTGGTTCTGTTCAACTCCTTTTGCTCCTGCACACTGTCAATCAATTTCCACCCCTTAGTTTATTTCTGTCTTACAGTCCCTGAACTGGTCCCAAATGTTTATCCTGCCATCATGTACTATGATTCCTGCCCATATCCACCCCTCCTGTTCCCATCTTTATCCTCTCTCAGCCCTTTCAGTTCACTGTTCTTATCCTACCTTATTTCCCAGTCCCTTCTGCTCCTAATCCTTCTGTCTTAGTCTGGCTAAGTTCCTCAAATCCCAAATATTTTGTCAGAGCCCCGCTTCCATGCAAGAGAAGGACATTATTTCCAAAATGACAAGCAATTCTTTAAAATCCTGCAGTAGCATTTGGTACATCTGCATTTGTGTACAAGTGCTATTTACTGCCCTCTTAGTGCTTCCAAATGTATAGTGAGGGAAATTATTTCAGCCCAGGTACAGAAAGCCCTTGCTAGGAGTCCTGGCTAGGATCAGATTGCACTTACTGCTCGTGGCACCTCTAATGCTTTTTAGCTGGCAGTGTTCGCAACAGAAGATTTTATGTTTTAAGACTTGTGTTTGCACACATATAGTGCAATGGAGGTTTGAGAGAGCAGTGTTGTACAAAACAACAACACTGTCAGTTATTCATTATCGAGGTAATATTAACAAAGCAAGAATATGTAGCTGCATGTTGGAAAAGAGAAATAAGTGACATTATCTTGTAAGGGATCTGTAACTTTCTTCTAAGTCCTCCTGTTAAAGATCCACCTCAGTGGCATGTACCCACTGTAATGGGTACATACCCTGTATGTGTAGAAGAAAGCAACTCCTTCATTAAGGTAAACAATCAAGGCCCCTTTCAATGCAAAGGTGATAAAGGGGGAAGAAAGAAAGACACAGAGACAAAAATCTGATATATAAGGGATAATGGAGGCAATGACAAAGATGAAAGATCTTCAGCCACTAGCTGATGGGCCATTAAGAAACTCCAGGCACAGCTTTGAAGATGGCCAGCCTGGGCTTTTGTAACTGATAAGAAGGGGGAAACAAGAGGAACAGGAGGATTTCGTATATTCGAGGTATCCTGTAGGACGGTGCAAAAACTTGTTGAGGAACATGTAGAGGAAGGGGAATGAACAGAGAGGAGAGGGTATAACAAGATGTGGGTCGTGTGTGAGCAGCTGCTGATGGCGTGCAAGCACTTGTCTGACCCAGCCCTGTGCCTTATCACCACTGGAGTCTGTCCTGACTTCTCATTAAACTTCTCATTCACTGTCTCTCCCTGCAATCTCACGCCCTGCCCCATGTGTGTCAGGTAAGGACGAGGTGCAAGCAACTGGGGGCACCCTGCGGGTGGATGTGGTGCCGGCTATTGAGTCAGAGGGGGTGCAGAACCCCAGGTAGTGGTGCCAGGTGCTGGGGCTGGTGAGAGGCTTAGCCCCATCCCTGGGTCAGGACCAGCGTGTGTGTCCTGGGTGCAGCTGCTGGGGGGACTGGGGCAAGTGAGAGGCACAGCAGCTGGAGTGGGACTGTGTGTCACAGCCCATGTGTTGAGTGCTGGGTGGGAGACTGTGGGTGTCTTCCACAAAGATGGACTAGCTGGTCCTAGATGGACTAAGAGACCTATGAGGCTGGTACTCAGGGGATCCATGAGTGTGAATTGCCCGTGCTTGTGACTCTGGTGAGTGCCATGTATGCTTTCACTAGTGAACTTCAACCCTGAGCAGCCAGAGAAGAGGAGGAAGGGGACTTACCTGCAGATAGTGATGTTCTCTGTGAGTCCTGGTAGAATTACATGTGGGTGTTGTTGAAGGCAGCACCTTGCCTGTAGCAGTCTACATAGACAGCTGTGTCAGTGTGTGTGTCTCTGGGATAGACACTCAGCCTTGCTACTAGTTCAGGGTGAAAATGGAAAAGCAGTAGCCATGTCCACTGGCTGGGGATGGCAAGGCCTAGGTCTCTGAGCACATGGTGCTGGGCTCCAGCATCTGGGCAGGAGGAATCGCTGGGTCCTGGAGCTGCTGGATATGGCGGCCACCTATAGCATCCCTTAACGCCCATCCCTGAGAGCTTGAGGTCAACCAGTGGAGCTTCCTCTGACACATACGCATCTCTACAGATGCATGGACATGCAGCCTGTTTAAACATGATTAAAAAAACCCCAAAGCCAGAAACAACCCACCCAAAAACCTGTGGAAATTTGTTTCATTTAAATTTGTTGCTTGTCACAACAAGGTTGTTAGGTGTTGCTTGTACTGTAACATGTTACCTCCTTTATTTTATGCCACCACTGAATGTCACTATTGAGAGAAAATGACAAGGAAAGATTTTAGTGACATTTGTATAGTTCTGATATGAAGGGGACCCACTACCCCCAAGGTAAGCCTGCATCACATGCCATGTCCCCACACATGAACACAACGCTGTGAGGAACATCCTATGTGCACAAATACCTTCCCTTCACCATGGTCCCATGCAACTAATTTGTTCCTTAAATAGCACATCTATCTGTCCTTGTCCTATTGACTGATCCTCTTGTATATGCAAATGCTCTATCTCTTTGCCCTGACCTGTAAGGCATCTTCACCATCCTCCCTTTGAGTGGAGGGACCCTATAAAGGCTGTCTCTCCATTTTTCTCATTAGGTATTGTCAGGGTGAGTATAGGCAGTAGACTGACCAGTTGCATGCAAGAGGGAAAGCAGAAGAAAAAATACTGCTCCCTGGAGCCCCAAGGCTCTTTCTGCTTGCTCTCCCTGTCTGCCCCCATCCCACCTGCAAAGCAGAGGGAAAGAATTTGGCCTTCCTGTGACTTCTAACTGCCCTTCACAGGGATTTCTGTTCACCTCTGGAATAGAAATGATGAGACTTCTAGAGCACATCTGGCCAAAAAAAGGGTCGTGTCACTACCTGCGAAACCAAAGCTGGTAGCACTGTGTTCCTTCTCTCATCTCAGGCTGTCTCTCCCTTCATCCCACTCCATGCACTTCCACACCTGACACATGCACCTTCCCACTTTCCCAGTGTTCTTCTTGCCTGTGGGCACAGAGACCAACTGGGGAAACAGTTCTCAGGTCTTCTGCCTGTTATCTCATCCATCCTGCAGGGACAGGAGCAGCAAGGTCTTGGTTAGCCAGTAAAGCTCTTCCTGC
>NW_010167228.1:8184-16315 GCF_000695765.1 Mesitornis unicolor
ATATAGTCTTTTCCAGGCAATGAAATCCTCAGGGATTTTGGTAGTAAGTCTCTGACAAGTCTCTAAAGAAATACATATTAAGGAATGTATTTGAGCAAATTTCCTCAAGGGTGGCAAAGAACAAATAATGACATCAGAGCAACCTCCCTGCCAAATTTTCCATCTCTGCTGAAAAAAAGTAGTAGAGCTTTTCAGTTAAATGAATATAATAATTTGGACAGGCAAAGCAAAATATTTTCCACCAACTTTGTTTCAGAGGCAGCCAAATATTTTTTTTTCCTTTATTTTAGTGGAAGCTTTCCAAATAAAAACAAACAAGCAATTAAGCCCCGAGGTTAGCATGAAAAGTTGCTATCTGAACAGTCTTAAGATCAACAAGAAACCCTCTAGCTGAAACAGAGAGCTTTACCATCCTATTTACTATTCTAAGATAATAGTATTATGATCGTGGTGGTTAATTCCAGTATTTTAGGACTTTTTTCAATTAATATAGACCAAATAAACCCTAAACCCAGTTAAAACCCAACAGAGAAACCTGATGTACAAAAACCAGTCCACAGACTATCGATTCACACAGTGCTCCAATTTTAATTGTTATAAAGAATAGAAATAACTTCCCCTCCTCTTGACTGAATTTGATAGCAGAGTTCGTGGCAGTGAAGCATTATCCACAACAGAGGAAGATGGAGTTAGCCAGTTGGACATACACAAGTCCATGGGATCAGTCAGGATCCTTTTTGTGTTGCTGATGGAGCCTGCCAATGTCATTCAAAGGCCAGTTTTCATCATCTTCAGAGGTCATGGTGACCAGGGGAGGTTCCTGTTGTCTGAAAGGCAAATAAAAACCCCATTTTCAAGAAGGATTCAGGTAGCTGCAGGTCATCCAGACACACTGCCATCCCTGAGAAGGTTATAGAGCAAATCCTGCTGGAAGTAATTTCCTGCCACATGAAGGACACATAAAGGATGAGAAAGTGACTGGGAGAAGCCAGCATGAATTAATCAAAGGCAAATCATGTCCAACCAACTTTATTCCCATTTATGATGAAAAGACTGGCTCACTGGAGGAGGAGAAAGCAGTGGATGTTACCTACTTTGTTTTATCAGCAATGTAGTGTTCCCTCATGCTTAAATATACATTATGATGGAAAAAACAGCCACTACGCTTTCCTCGCTATATATACAATCACTGTCCTACAACTTTATGAACCCTGAAAAATGTGTGAAACAACAATGGAAACAGAGAAACTGCAGATCTTTCTGATATGAGTCCTTCACTTTTAGGGTTTTTCAAGATTTGGACCTTGGTATAATCACAACTTTAAGAATCAAATGCAGTTTAAAGCGTTATCTGTTAATTTGAGAAGCAGATCTGGGATAACTTTGTTAAAAAACTTCCTAGAGCCTAAGGAATTCCAAGGAGAGGGTATATTTTCCGAGCTCCCACTGCTCCTTGAAGAGCATGTCTATAGCACTGTTGTCTAGTTATTCAACTGGAATGTGATCAACCTGAGCCATTCAGGAAAGGCTTCTCAAAAGACAAGGAAGAGTTTCAGGATCAAAAAGAGCAAAGGTAAAAAGCAGTCTCTCCTAGTCCTGGTGTCAAACTATAGAGATGTAGTTTGGCACCTAACACCAAACTAAACCAAGTATTTGAGTTCTGTGCACAGCTCAAAGCAATGAATCACGTTCTTTCCATGACATCTTTCCTATTAGAGCTGTCTTATCCACTTATATCCAACAGCTTCCTAATGGCTGCCAAACCAAGCCTCAGCTCTTGTGAGGGGGAATAGCAGCAGCACCACTCTTTTAAAAAAAACCCTCTGAACTGGTAAAGCTGACTGCAAAATGAAACAGGGACCTTTCTGAATTGCCCTCCTGAGTTTAATAAGATATGCATACAGTTAACCTTGTATATCCTTGCCAGGTCACGGCTTGTTGTGAAGATGTCAACACCCAATGGATTATGATTGCAACGAACAAATATTATGCAATCTTGTACTGATGAGAAGCCTTATATAGTAACTTAGGTACTGCTGTAGGGACAGGCATGGGAGCAGCTTTCCTCTTAGCTTCCTGCTAACCTCTTTGGGATGGCTCAGAGGGAGTACAGCTGTCCCAGCGTCTCAGTGTTCATGGAGCCAGGCTCTGGATTTACTGAGAGTTTTTCTGATTAGAAGTCATGTAAAATGCTGTTCCAGCACAGGGAATGTGCCCATAAAGGTGTCAAACAAAATTCCTTAATTACAATGTTGATGCTTGCTTCTTTAGAAGACTGGGGAAAGAAAGGAGGGGGAACATCTCCTTACAGCCTCTGTTCTCTCTCCCAAGAATGAACAGATTTTAATTTTTTACACTAATAACCAGAACTATAAAAGTCTTTTTCCTCTCAAAATATCGAACATCTTTTTAATAGCATGTAATGAAGAGGCTGTGGTTAAATAATGCAATTCTTTTGTCCCAGTTCTGATACTTTTTTTATAGTGCTCATCTAAGTCACTAAAAGGAATTAATATTTTATTGCTTTCTATGAAAAATGCATAATGCCTCTTCCATAGATTTTTCATCAAGGTTTTCAACTCTAGTTGCTGCAGTTCAGACCAGAATTTCTTTCTGATTTTGCTGTCACTGGAGTCAATTAGCATATATGGAGAATTCCCTAAATTATTTGTTTAAAAAATTAAGAAGAGCCTTAAATTTGTCATGGAAACTGGTTTTGAACTTGCATGATTAAGCCACTGTCATGTTTCAGTTTCACAGCCCTGAAAGAAACAGAAATTTCAGTTTCTGCTTGTACACATCATCATATACCGACCCTTTCTAGAACTCTGGATTGAGCAGCCCCTGATTTTTAGGAAGGCTTTCTTGACAAAAATATAATCTCCTAACCCTTTTCTGTTATATGCTATCTGTGCAATAGGCCAGCCAAACCCTGAGAACGAAGTATTTGCAAACAAGATTTCATCAGACTAACACTGTCAATTAAGCAAACGTAACTGAACTGACAGGTCTATGTAATCAAAACTATTGTTGGCACCTTCACACTGGATGAAAAATAAGCAACTCCACTTGATTATATGAAGAGCTTAAGCATCCCTAAGGCAGCTTGATTAATTGCCAGACATCTAAAAATAGAAGAAGTATTTCAGACTTTTAAAAACAAACAAAATCCCTCTCATTTCCAGGAGCAGGTTCTCTAGGATTTTTCCCAAGGGAACCATTTTACATAACAATAGTGATCCTCATCCTGTAGTTTTTCACCCAATTGAGAAGGTCTCCTTTAGATCTTTTAGCATAAATAGCACCTAATGTGAAGAATGCTTTGACTAAATTATTGATAAATGTGGAATTCTGGAGTTTAGATCCTTTATAGAAATGTTGCTATTAATATTTCAGAATAACTAAAAAAAATCAAAACACCATAGATTAGCTCAGGACAGAAATAGCATTAACTGTATTTCATTTTGTAAGGCATTTTGAGCTGTCATCAGAGCCAGCTATTGGAATGGAGCTGTAAGGATATAATCTATTTTTGGGAGCCCAAAGTGACCAATAATTCTGCAAAGATAGATGCTGAGGTATTTGCAACACCTGATGCCCAGGCTGTAGGGAACCATTATAGCCCAGCAAAATGCTCCGTGTATGCTCCCCAGACAACGTACAGGGATGATTAAACAAGAAAAAAGATTTCCCAAGCCTTCTGAGGCGGGCTTTTGCACAGATTTGTTTTTCTGTAGCCAACCAGTGCTCTCTGCCAAGCAAGAGTACCCACATCCCAGCTGAACATTGTAAGAATCAGACTGCTTTCCGCTTCACTGGGCCACTTTGGCAGATGTTTCTGCAAGGTACTGCAAGTACATGTTCTGAAACAGGACTGCTCTTTCTGCAGGCTTCTTGACATCTACTATGGGCAGCACTGACCTGAGATTCATTCCTCTGCCTGTATTATTAGAAGGACATCAGTGCTACTGAAAACCCATTAAATCGATTTGCTTCCAGTGTTCCTTCAATTACATGTAAGTCTATCCAGCTTATACTGATAGATTCAGAGATGTCCGTGGCCATGCTATATACTGCTATGAGAAGATGTCTCATCTGCTGTTTATTTCTGAGTTATGTGGGAAAATTGCAGATGGATCTAGCTGAAGCAGAGGACTAGCAACAAAGCAATACCAAGCTGCAGATGAATTCACCTGACATTTTACACCCAACCAAATAATAACCTGAAGGAACAACATGTTCTCTGCATCAGAAAGACACTGGTGAAATTCTGACTTATTAGATGCATGCCATTAAGGGGTTTGGTGCCCTATCTATGCATTTATTTCTTCCCTCATTTTCCCTGGCTGCTTCTAAGGAGAAAGAGAATTCTCTTTGAGCAGCAAAATCCTGTGTCTTTCTGCTTCTCCTCTTTCCCAGTTCTAGACAGCCAGAGATATTTCTGAGTTGGGCAGGCAGGGAGCTGGTTGCTGTGCATCCCCACTTGAGAAGTGCTCATGGCTTTCACTGTTCTTCTGAAGCTGGAGCCTTGTGAGCAGATAACCAAGGATTCCTCCCTCCAGTCATCCCAGGGAAGAGAGGGGAGAATAAAAAGCTTTCTCCCGATAAAATCTCAGTGTCTGAGATTTGCCGTCAGAAAACTGTTCTCACAGAGGATCTCCAGTCAGTCTTGTTTAAAGTGTGTTTTCCAAATCCTCAGAAATAAAAACTACCATCTTCATTGTTTGAAAGAAGGGATGTCTGATCCCTATTTTTTAATTCACAGGAAGATAAGCGAAGGAGAGTCCAGTAAAGAATCACTCAGCTTCTGAACCCAGCGAGTTATTAATTATCCCTGGGTAAACATGCAGAAATTCCACTGCAGCCATCAGGATTACTGCAAGTCAACATGAGGGTAACTGAGGTCCAAGAGACCCACAAATCACTGGGAAGACTGCTCAGTCCCTTGGTGATACCCATGTGCAGAATTTGATCCTAGATCAGAAGTGAAAATGAATAGACTAGGACCTTCTAGCAAACACAGATTTAAATTACAAATATAAAGTAGATAGTTATTTAAAGCCTTCCGGGGGGCTTTCTGTGGAGCCCAGACATGGCAGCTGTTCTTTTCAAGTGTAATATAACAGCTGGAATTCATGGTAAGGTTACTGAAAACAAACACTTCGAGGATCAGCATTCATATGCTCCAAAATCATAGCGATGGATGTACTGCACATAAAGTCAGTCACAAACCAATACTGCAACTCAGATAAAAGAGTGAGGAAGGAAAAGTAGGGATGGTTATGAAATGCATTTCTTTCTCTGCTGTTCCCAAGTGATTGCCATTAACTACAAAAGCAGAAGCCCACCAGAGAATTCCATAAGGGCTTCCAAGCACCACATGTTGCCAAAACATCTCATTGATATTTTTTAGGAAGCATACCAATGCCTCCACAGGTAAAAAAAAAAAAAAAAAAAAAAAAAGAAAAGGGAGGAGGGAGTGAAACAGAGACACTTTTTTACTTTTTTTCCTTCTCTGCTTATTACAGAGGCACTACGCTTGGTCTCAAGTTCAAATTCTTATCTCCCACACAAAGAATGTTGCCTCCAGAGAAGATCAAACTTTGCATGAGCTCATTAGTACATTTCCACAAGGAACTGCTGTGTTTGTGTATTCTTGGTACACACTGAAAAAAAGGAAGCCTGCTTTTTCGAAACAGGTTCTTACCACTTGTCAGGATCACACTCTTCAAGGCGCCTGACTTTAGACATTCAAAATGAATGCACTTCTGAATCATTAGGCCTTTTTTCCAAAACTGAGATGCACACATCATCCCAACCTGACTGGCATTAAAGGGAACAGACTGCCGAGTACAAAGATCTTCTGATCAAGTTATAAAGGAGGTAAAACATTTTACCAGTAAAGTGACAGGAGGCGAATACCTCAGGCTTCATGTAAAACAAAAGGTGTATTGAGCCTGAATGCTTCAGATGAAAGAATCCTTTCATTCTGGAGTAGTTTGGGCTCAAATTAACTAAGTAGGCTCTTTCTCATAACATAACTGTCTTTTCTTTCTCTTACATTAAGTCAGGTCAGGTTTAGTATTGAAAGTTTGCTGGAACTATCTGCAAGTCCCTATTTTTGAAGGGCCTTTTTAGAAATAATTATTCCATGTTTCAGTAATGCCTTTCACCCGAATTTCTTGTTTCACCTTTAGAATTGCTGTTGGATTCACCTTTATTCTGTCCAGATACATAGATAGTTATTAAAGCCAAATAACTGCAGGATTTGTAAAAATCTTTAGATGTATGCATGCATGTTTACATGCACACATTTGGTTGCCGGGCTGTGCTTACTTACAGAATTATTCACTGGTTGTAGAAATCCGTATCCTTGTAAATGAATGCATGAAAGTGTTTTTGAATCATTTAGGGAGTTTTTGCACAATGTATCTGAAAATGCACATTAAAAAGTGTTGCATTCACTATTCTCTCTTCATAGATTATTTTCCTGCTTTAGTGATTTCAGACACTGGAGAGCAAAGGACCGACATACAGCAAGAGCACTGAAGGGTGGCAGGCTTACCTTAAAGCAAGCAGTTCAGAGACAGGCGTTAGAATAACATACTTCACATCTGCTTTTCACTGGGAAGTTTCAAATATTTATTTTAAGAGAAATCAGGGCTCAGTGGCTCTAGAGTCTAAGGTACATTTGTTCTATAATTTACTCACAGAAAACAGCTCAGTGGGCTTTAAATCAAGGCTTTAGAAGATGAGCAGTTGTATTTTTAGTGCAGGCATATTCAGCACTCTCTGCAATTTAGCCCCATTGCTATCTTCTCCAGATGAGCTACCAAACCCCAGATGTTTCCCTAAAATCATACAGCTTTGGAAGAGGCCAATCTTAGTGATGGGCCCCTTTTTGAAGACGGGAAAAAGGTCCAGCAATCTGAGGGCCCAAGGACACAAAGCATGTCAGTGGCAAAGTGAGCCCCCAGAGCGGAGGTTATCTTTGCCTCAGTGCAATGCTTTAACAAACCCATATCCATGTGTGGCAATGTGCCACCGCTCTCTTGTCACATAAGGCACATCTCAGCTGGCCATTCTTGGATGCAGCGTTCAGCTAAGGGACATCTAGCTAGGAGAGGTGAAGGCAATAGAGATTTGTGTCTTCAGCATGGATTTGTCTCTAAGAAGAGCTTATCCCAAAAAGCCTATCCCTGATCCTTCCTCCCTGCCCCAGATGCCCTATTCTCCTCCTGGAGATCCCCAACTTGCATGTGTCATTCAAGCAGGGAGAATGGTAAAATACTATAAAACTTCAGAAATCTTTCCCATCCATGAATGCAATCAGAGGGAAAGTCAAGACATTAGATATTAGAAACAGGGTCCTGCCTTCAGAGAAAGAACCAGTGTTTTTCCTGTATGACAACGGACACCTGCTCACACTTGACACCAACATAGCTCAGAAGTAATTCACCTGAAATGAACAGAGCAGCATAAGTGTTGAACCCACTGAAAACAGGATCAAGCCCACAGGATCTTTAAAGGACAAAGGCAACAATATATGCTGCGTCTCGGCTCTCATTTCACAATGGCCAGATGGAAAGAAAGCGAAGCCTCCAAGTCTGAGACACTTTGCAGAGCTTCAGAGACACAAAAGAGAGTGTGAGAGTACCAAGTATAGGTTTGTAATTTAATTTATGTTTATTTTGGTCCAAGGTTGAGGTCAATGCACAATGAGGAGGTTATCAAATGACTCATATTAGCCCAAATGCTGTGTTGGGATAAAGTTAGTACTGTGCCTACTGGGAAGATGTAAAATTGTCAGATGGCCAGGGTACAGCCTTATATAATTCATTTCTATTCCTGAAGTAATTTTCTTGACCAAGTCTGAGAAGGGAAGGAACATTCTTTTGTAGTGGTGTACGGGGAAATCTAGTCTTTTCACATAATGTGCTCAGCTGAATTGACAAGAAATCTCATTCAGTTGCATTATTAAAGTGAATTACTTGCACTGTTTAACACTTACGCTGATGACAAGACATAAATGGCAATATCCAGATTTTTTTTCTACCTGACAAAACATAGATGCGAGTTTCTAAGCAGCAGTTCCTTCCTGTTTTGCCTAATTACTAAAACAAGCAGCAGG
>NW_010167228.1:16346-98521 GCF_000695765.1 Mesitornis unicolor
AAACTTAAAGAGTTTTTTGCTTCATTTAAGTCCAAAGCAAAACCTCTGTGTTTTCTCTGTGGCAACAGAATAGGACTCTTGGGTGCCATGAGGGAGATACAAAAATAAAAAGATGACCCAGGCAGGATGTCAGGGAAATGTGAATCAGATGCCGTGCTCATATATTTGGCCTATAGTAAATCCCGTCAAAATGGTTTAGCCATGATTATTCAAACTTATAAACCTAAAGAATAAATAGCACTTTCAGGGACTCTTTTAAAAATAGATTCATCTTCATCAGAAAGCAATAACTGCAAATATGATTTTTTTAATCAGTTGGCCAGAAAGTTCATTGCTTTGCTGCACTGTAGACAGGGATATCCTACAACACAGACTGTATTTTCACTAACAGGTATTATGCTAGACTCACAAGAGCAAGAGACTGAGGTCCACAACATGGCTTTCTCTTGTGTAATGAATCTGAAACTCCCCAGGAGGGGCTACTCTTCAGAACTGGAAATGGGACAGGTGTGACATCTCTGTGAGGAGCTGCCCTCTCTGAAATTCCCTGACTAGACCCAGGGAGAACTTCTGAGTACTTGGGGATAATTCTTGCTTCAATGCCATGCCCAAGACTACTACATAAGTGGCCTTTTTATGTAGCGTGCCACCTTACAGGTTTGCACAAGTGAGCGTACTTAACTGTATCAGCATAGGGTGATGTTGTACCCAATCAATTTTCAAGAGGTTGACTTTGCTCATAGGGAACGCACCAAAATACACAGTGCATAAAGCACTTTCTTTTATTGCTTTCCATATCTGTTTCTGACCAGAAGCTTCACAACTCTTCCCTTATGTCCCAACAAGAGCCTTCTGAGACCTTCGCTATACTGGATGTTGTCCCAGTGGTTTGATTTTCCCTAATTTCACCTTCTGACCCTGTCCAGTGTGAATGGTATCTTAAAGACTAGCACAAACCAATTACTCTTTATTTCTGCAGTTGTAGGCACATTCTCCCCTTTAGTGGTGGATTTCTGCAAAGCTACTTAATGTTACCTATTGTGGGATGATGAGTTAACATAGATGGCAAGGTATAATTTTCAAGGGCACCTGTGTCACAGAAAATCTGTCTTTGGCAGTCTACAAGATTCAGACAGGCAAAACCATGACTGATGTGACCTAGTGTTGGCTGGCAGTTTGCCCTTGCAGATGAACAGACTGTAGATTTCCAGAGGCACCCTCCAGCCAACACTTCTATTATTTTTCGAAAACCCCTCAGCATAACTCTGCTAACTCACTGGTCGTATAGAAGTGCTTATAGAAAGGAGCTTTTAGAAGTCTGAAACCACTCCACTTAACCGTCCTAATCACCACTTCCAGCAGTAAGATGGGGAATCAAAGCTTCATGGACAAGAGCAAACTGGAGTCAAGGGACTGATATGTCCTCATGTAGTCTCTGTTAAAAGGTTAGATAGAAAAATTGCTGTGCATGACAGCTTGAAAGAAGGTCTTTTTTCACTAAGTTTCCTTGCCCTCAATGAAAAAATTACAAGTGAAAAAAAAAAGTTCTGTTTGAAAAGTCTTCTGGGTACATCTGTATAAAACAGATAGTGCTTCTTTTTCTTTAATTTCAGATCAAAGCTTTTCATTTTTGAAGCAGGGAATCAAGGGGATCAGGTAGAGTAAATATCCTCTTCTCTCCAATTTCATGTGAAAACTGAGTTTTCAGGCTGGGAAGACATGATTTGGTAGTTTAACTGCAAAAGAAAAAATCTGCATTTATATCCTGTTCTTCATATGGATGACTGTGCACTTTCTCAATATTTTTTTAATGTGATGATTATATCTAACTAGAGCTGGCCTGGCTGACACTGTCACAGTCCTGCAGATCACTGACAGGAACAGACTGAATAGGAGAGAGGGGAACAGGCTTGTACAGTTGGCGCAGGTCTCATGTGCTGGTCACTGCTGGTGGGGGCATAAAGTTCATAACCATACTTATACCTCCTCTCCCTCCATGTAGTTACATGAATAATGCCTCATTAATTACAAAAGCATTCTTGGTTCTACATTTCTATCTATTCAGTATCTTTTCTTATATTTCCTGTTCTGTCTGCTCCATCGTCCATCATGTAGAAGGTAGCCTGCCTTGCACACAGAGCTTCACACAGCTGCTCAAATCAAGTACTGTCACTGGAGTTAGGAAGTGCACAGCCATTTTGTACTGATAGCCTGTTGTGGTCAGCTCAAAGAGGAATATTTTGTGCTGTGTGGCAGTGTCCTAACAACTGTTTCCTCATGTCCTAGGAGACCAAGTCACAGCCTCTGCCAGAGCTGTGCTGGAACATTGAAATTCCACATCTGTTAGTACTCTGAGCTGTTTCTGTAAGGCACCATCCTTTTCCAAGTTCTTAGTAACTCCCTAAATACTCAGATAGCCTAGAAAGATTTAGGTTGA
Organism: Mesitornis unicolor; assembly: GCF_000695765.1. Lineage (NCBI taxonomy): Eukaryota > Metazoa > Chordata > Aves > Mesitornithiformes > Mesitornithidae > Mesitornis > Mesitornis unicolor. Next base: position 18,784 of record NW_010167228.1, read on the forward strand.
AAAGGACCTCTAGAAGTCTCTGTTCCAACCCACTGCTAACGGCAAAATCAATTTCAAAGTTAGAGCAGGTGGCCCAGGGTCATGTCCAGTTGAATTTTTTGTATCTCCAAGTATAGAGATACCACAGCATTTCTGGACGCCTGTTCCACTGCTGTACCAGTCCTGAGGTAGGGGCACAGGTGGCAGGAGAGTCCTTCTGTCAGGTGATAATTTCCATTGTTGTAGCTTGTGGCTGTTGCTTCTCTTCCTTTCACTGTGCATCTTTGCAGAGCCTGCCTCCATCTTCGCTAGAACTCCCCTCCCTTTGCATTTGGTAGAGAAGAACTGCAATTAGATCTCCTCAAAACTTTCTCAGGTTGAACAAACCCAGTGCCCTCAGCCTTTCCTGATACATCATGTGCTGCAGCCCCCAACCATTTTTATTGCTCTCTGCTGGACTCACTCCAGTTAGCTGATATCTCTCTTGCACAAGGAGGCCCAAAACTGGGTACAGCATTCCAGGAGTGACTGAGTGCTGAACAGAGGGGAATGATAATTTATTAAAACATTGCTCAAAGGTCCAAGGTGACATACAGGCTATATTATACTCCGCTGCCATACAAACACTGACAGAGAGTGTTCCTGTCTAAAGGAGTCTTTCAGATTTAGATCCCATGCAGCTGAGATCTGTCGTACTCCTATTTTGAAATTTGTCTGCTGATGAGAAGTGCACAACCAGTCAAGTTTAATCATGAGGTCAGGCCAGTATTTTTGTACCAGCTGCCAACCTTGAATGAACTTTCCTAACCAAGGCAGAAAACCTTAAGACCAAGGACTTATGAGAACGCTATTACGAAATTTTACTCTGCAAAATCCTGGAGCTCTTCCCATCTAGAAGGGGTTTATACAAGCGCATGTTTGCTTCAATCTGAGCACTATCATTATGGAACTGCATTAATTACAGCAGGTGGGGACAAAATCCATTTCAGACATGTTATCAGTTATCCTAGTATCTATTCCTCAGCTTTTTACTATTTTGACGGTAATCTGCTAAAGCTACCTGCTAAATTTTATGTTAGCTTCCAAAGTTGCCAAAAACTGTAGTTTAACACACATGGATCATGGCCTTGTACACATAGTAATATACTCAGATTTATTTGGTAACTGAAATGTGGTAGTCCTGGAAGTTTCACAGCAACATTAGATTAAGATGATCCAATAACCCACACATTTTTCAAGTTCATTCTACATAGCATAGTTTTAGGGGAAGATAGGTCCAACTTTCAATCTGGCATACTTTATGTTAGCATAAACTGTATTTTACAATAATTGAGCCTGTCTACGTTGACATTTTTAGACCAGCTTCCCAAATTTAATAGGAGCATATGCAAAGTTACCATTTGCCTGAGAATCCAGAGGCATCAACCACTTATAGCTGAGCTTCAGCAACTTTTCATATCTGTGAGATGAGAATGGCTCCCCAGGAACACTGATAATCCCACGTGGGATGTGAGGGGCTTCAGTAAGATGCTGAATAGCATCTGAATAAAATCAGCCTTAGAAACCCTCATTGGCTCAATCCTTGGCAGCTCTCATGCCAGGATGTCTACAAACAGGTCATAAAACATGGCCTTAGAGCAAGACCCATGCTAAAAATGTCCAAGAACTGCTCTTTTACTCACATACCACCTGATTTCTCTCTGACCAAACAGCTGCCCTTGTGTCTGCAGCAGACATCACTGCCACAACTGGTTAACTTAAAACATAACAGGAAGGCATGAATCTCTGATATAGCAAGTTTCCACATTTTCCACAGACTAGAAAAAACCTATAAATTTCCCTTCTGAAGGAAAAAAAGCAACATTTATTAATATAGAAGAATCTCTACACAATTCATCCTTGAATGCATGCATAGGAAAGAAGATTTGGTCAATTCCAGTGCTCAGATTGCTCCTGATGTGTGTGGTGGAGTGTTTGTATATGTATTTCTTAGAAAACTGTAAGGTTTGTAGTGGTTAGACAAGTGGTTAGTCAGCATGAAAAGCAACAAACAGAGCCTGCATTTTTATCTGTATTTAAGAAATTCAGCAAAGGGTTTTCCTGCTGGATGACCACATTTTAAGCCTAGTGTGAGCTTGTTAGTACTTTTGAAAGCTAGGCAGACACGTCTGGGACTAAATCCCTCCCTGCCTATTTCACTTTGTGTTCCTGGAGTTAGTCAGTGCATGAATATAGACAGAACTTTGGGTGGGGGGAGAAGATACAACTCAACTATTTGGAAGTCAGAACTCTTTTCTGATGAATTCTGGGGGTCCTGGTGGACAGCAGGATGACCATGAGCCAGCACTGTGCCCTTGTGGCCAAGAAGGCAAATGGCATCCTGGGGTGTATCACGAGTGGGGTGGTTAGTAGGTCGAGAGAGGTTCTCCTTCCCCTCTGCCCTGGTGAGACCGCATCTGGAATATTGCATCCAGTTCTGGGCCCCTCAGTTCAAGAAGGACAGGGAACTGCTGGAGAGAGTCCAGCGTAGGGCTACAAAGATGATTAAGGGAGTGGAGCATCTCCCTTATGTGGAAAGGCTGAGGGAGCTCTCCTTAGTTTGCGGAAGAGGAGACTGAGGGGAGACCTCATTCATGTTTATAAATATTTAAAGGGTGAGTGTCACAAGGATGGAGCCAGTCTCTTCTTGGTGACAAACAATGATAAGACAAGGGGTAACGGACACAAACTGGAACTCAGGAGGTTCCACTTAAATTTGAGAAGAAACTTCTTCTCAGTGAGGGTGACAGAGCACTGGAACAGGCTGCCCAGAGAGGTTGTGGAGTCTCCTTCTCTGGAGACATTCAAAACCCACCTGGACGCCTTCCTGTGCAACCTCATCTAGGTGTTCCTGCTCCGGCAGGGGGATTGGACTGGATGATCTTTTGAGGTCCCTTCCAATCCCTAACTTTCTGTGATTCTGTGATTCTGTGAATTGTGTAGCTTTCTTGTATAGTTAAAAAAAAACTACTTACAAGGAATGAACAGGAGTTCCAAGTGGGATTTGAAAAAGATTAACAAAAAAAACCAAACAAACCAAAACTTTATGGAAAATTGAAGGAAAAATAAAGGGCACTTCTGTATGTAAAAAGAAAACAATAAAAGCAACCCTGCCATCACTAAATTCTGAAGTTCATCTCAGATTTCTGGAGCACGTATATCTCTTCGGTATCTACAGTAAGCCATAGTGCTGGAACTAAGGAGATTTTTCTGCAAGTCTGGCCAGGTGCACTGAACGACAAGGATAAAAAAACCACTTCAACACTGAGCACTTGTAATACCCAGCTGATCCCTCAGAAAGCTGAAGATAAGCAGCAGCCGAGGCAGAGCGGTCCCGAGGTGGTTTAAAGTGATTAAACAAGAGCAACAACCAGCTAGGGAGAGAAGGAAGTCTCTTAAATGAAAAGGATGGCCAGTGAGCAGTTTAACGGGTCTGTTTATTCCTTGGAGGAGGCTGGAGTGCGGTGCCTGTCCCGGCCTCGGGGTGGCACAGCAGGTACGGTAACCCCATCCTCTGGGTGCAGTCCAGCTCGCCGTACCTAAAAGCCAGATTCCTGGGGCTACGATTTCTTGTGTGTGGCTTAGACTATTAAGTGTAAGCGGATAAGTGGCCTTGTTACCTCTGTCCCACCAGAGGAAGCCTGGAGGTGGCTGTCACAACACTGCCCTGCAGCCAGGAATGGGTGGGTAAAGTCTCTCTGGTCTGGGGAACAAAGAGCACCTCCAGCACAAGCATGAACCTAGGCAGGTGCGCAAGCAAGCTTCAGGAAAGCTTGCCCAGTGAGAACTCACCACTCGCTGAGGAGGAGAATTTCAAGGTTAGGGGGAAGAAGTCTTTTACTTTTTTCCATTTTGGCTCCTTAGGACACTTCAGTTTTAACTCCATTGCGCTGCCTCTTGCGAAGAAGGATGTTGTGTATGGCAGAGCTGCTTTGCCACCCCGTATCAGCCTCCACCTGGAGAGTTTAAGATAAAAACTGGGTTCACAGAGCCCAGTTTCCTCTCTCAGGCAACACCAGTGAAGAATTGTATTAGACTGTCCTCCGATTTGAAGCCTGCACCAGTTCCTGTCCTTAGTTGTTCAGCCATCAGGCTATCTCACAACTCTACACTGACAACATGCAAAAGCTGTCAAAATTGTGGTCTAGAAATATCTTCATTCTCTGTTTAGACTGCTAATGGCTTTGGGTGACTACCATCAACTGCAAACACGAATGTAGCTGTCATTGTTTGGTACCCAACTCCTTGGTTTCCCAGAAATCACAGTAACCACACCATCACTCAATACATCACTGTGGTTTGATTTAAATTAAGCTTTTCCAAATGAAGAAAGTAAGCAGGGTGGTACCTTTTCTTCCTGTAAGAGCACGCCTATGGGGCAGATCACAGCACTGTCAAGGGAGAGGCTTGAGCAAGAGGCAGCGGCTATACAACAAAATCACTTAGTACTTCTGTGGGAATTAAGGTAGGAAGGGACTTCTAGAGGTCATCTAGGTCAATTTCCTAGGCCATAACTTCAAACTTAGATCAGGTTGCTCAAAACTTACCTAATTTTGAAACTCTCCAAAGATGGAGTTTCACTGCCTCTTGGAGCTTTGCCAACACTGAATCACTCTCATGGTGAAGATGTTTTTTCTTACATCACGTCAAAGAAAATACAGGAGTCATCATTACAAACTTGAAATTGTAGGCTCAGAACTTTTTACTTCCCACACAAGAACATTTAAACTAGAGCTGTGCACAGCTGCATACCTGGACAGAAATCTAAAATTAGTAATATCTTCCCTAGTTTCAAATCTACATTAAGACCCTCTTCTGCTGTAAATATCTAAAATACATAGATTTCTGCCTAAAGACAACATGCTAAGGTTTGCAGATAAAAAACTGAAAACACAAAATAACCAAAACTTCCTGATCACAATCCATAAGAGAGAGAGAAAGTGAATATCCACATTTAGTTTCTTTTACTGACTACCTCTTAACATCCCATTCAGAACAAATAAAATCCCATCAGCTGTTCTTGGACACTGCATCATTTCTACAGTCTCCTGTAACTTTAAAGTCCCCAGTGAGAAATATTATCAGAATTGATACATTTTTCTTTAAAGTGTACAGTGCTGACAATACTCTCAGGAGAGTACATTTATAAGCAGAGAATACAAATATTTAAACTGTAAAGCTAGATTGTAAGAAACTGGCAGTTTCCCTGTTGAGTCTTCACATACAGAAGGATAGAGGTTCCTCTAGCAAGATTGGAGGAAAATGCCTATCTAATTTCAGCTGAGTGTGAAGACAGCAACAAAGTTCCTCCAGTCAGGTCTACCAGCTGGTACGTTAAATAACACTGGAGTGTGTGGTTCTACCACACTTCTAGCTTAAGCATATTCACCAGTCGTTTCTGTGTGTTGCTGTTGTCAAAAGGTGTATCAATATCGAATCATAGAATCGTTTAGATTGGAAAAGACCTTTAAGATCACTCAGTCCAACCATTAACTTAGCACTGCCAAGTCAACCACTGAATCATGTCCCTAAGTGCCACATCTACACATCTTTTATATTCCTCCAGTATTTTAAGTCTCTCCCAGGTAGATGTTTATCCTCAAACAAGGTCCCACAGTCCATGCCAAAACCCTGTTGCTGACACCAGCTCTGCAACCTGTTGTTGACACAGTCCTCTCCTCTTCCCCTCACCAGCAGGACTGAAGAGAATGCTGCCTGGGCCCCCATGCCCCTAACTGTCTCTCTTTCTCTCATGCTCTCTGATGCTACACAGCCATCTGATTTCTTCTCATCACTCCTCCACTTGATGACAGCTCTTCAACAACAGCAACACCTCCTCCTGCAGGACAGAAGGCCACCTCTTCCAGCCCCACAGAAGCCACAGGCACTCCCTGCAGCCTGGCACTTAAATGACTGTATTCACCACCTAAACCTCCAGCTGAGTAGAGGCCTCTGCCCTGGCAGGAACAGCTCCTCCATCACCTGCTGGGGAGAGTGCCCTGTGGCACACCACCACCATGCCTGAAAGTGTTTAAGCTGATCTGAACTCATATGATGACTTCTTCTTTGCATATTTCTGAGCAAGCTGCAGTCTGTTGACTGTGCTCTAGACCTGGCTCTCTCCCTTGCTGGGACGGTGCTTGACCCTCCTTAATCACAGGGCAGCTGTAACAAGGCTTCAGGCACCCTTGGGTCAAGGCCAGCTGACCAACCTTGTTAGAAGGTGCTAGAACTTCTAACAAAACAGGTTTTCATTATGTGCCTGCAGAATAGTTTGATGCAATGAAATTTGCATTTTCCGCTGTAAAGCTGCTCTACTATCATCAGCCAAAGATCATTGATAAAATGTGTATCCTGAGAATTGCCTTTTCAGGTTTTTGGTTTTATTTGTATTGTTTCATGTGGCTGATAATATCAACTTCAAAGCTGTCAAGAACAGAAGGTAACCATTCAGGGGAGAAAAAGACAAATGTCTGGGTTACCCAAGAACTTAGGCTATGCAAAACTGACACAGATGCAAAGCAGCAAGGCCTTCGTTTTCTGAACTTTTCCTTAAGTCTTGTAAATATTTAAGTGTTTTCCTTTGCCTTTCCTCCACCTGCACTGGGCCAACGTATTTGAACTGTTGCTTTGCATTCACCTAAACTTACAGTGACCGTCAAACTTTTATGTCCCTTTTGGCTGACAAGAGTCTCCATTCCACCAAATCACTGTATACTTGCTCCATGTGGCACGTGTTAGTGCTAAGGAATGGGAATGGAATTATCTTCTTTTTCCATGGGATCTTTTTTTCCAGGTAAAGCTGGCTTGAGGCTGCTCATTCAGCTGTGTAGCATCCACCTGAGATCACACAGCTTTTCACCATCTCCCTACAGTGGCAGTGGTAGCTGGCCCCGCTGCAAAGATGAGCGGGTTGCAGTGGTAGGGTGGGTGGTTGTGTTAATACAGAAAGAAATAAGTGAGAGCATTTTAAAGGATATGCTAAGTGAAGTCTCTAGGGAGCAGATTTCTTCACTGCAGTTTGTCACAGCTCAGAATTCCCCAGATGGAGAATGTTGCTGTTTTCTGCAGGAACTTTTCATTTTGAAATTAAACATTTCAGTGACACAGTCTGAGTCCTGAGCCTTACCCAGCTCTAAAGTGCCTCACATGTGCAAGCATAGCACAGATTTTCTGTACCATGAAGACCTGATCCAAAACCTCCTCAGTCTCCTGCTGTGGAGAGTTGCCCGTAAGTAGTCAGGAAACTGTCTGCCTTCCCCCTTGAGGTAACCCACAAAGTTTGCCCTAAAGCCATAGACTGCAGGAGCTAGAGGGCTCCAAGCTTTGGTACTGGGTTGAAGTGAGGCCATATTCTGCTTATGTATTTGCAGAAGTTTTCTGAAAGCAAGATGTCATCAGATACTGTATTTTCAAGGCTAATATTTTTCTATGAAGGTGTGGTTCCTTGGAAAATACTAAGACAGCTTTCTTCTTGCTATTTCTTCTGCAGAGAAAGGTCAACCTTCCACCCCTCAAGAAACTCTAGCTACACTGGCACAGGACTGACTGGCAGTAATGCTGCAGGCTCAAGTGTTTACATGGGTAAAAACTAATTTTGCAAAAATCGATAATTTCTTCTAAGGTTTCTCAGCCCTAATAACAATCAATTGTAATGTCCTTGCCTGTGGACTCATTAGGCATTTCATTCCACCTAGCAGAAACAAACTCTCCTTATACTCCAAAACTGGCTCTGGTATATGCTAATTTGTACATTACCCAACCTTCTTGCTCCCATAACTTTATCAATGCTGATTAACACTCAGTATTCTCACTTCAAATGAAACCAAACTTCTTCCAGCCCTTTTTCTTCTTTAAGCACTTATGTACCTTTTCAGCTTTTTTACAGATGGTGTCTTACATAAAACAGTTTCTTTAGGTGAAGAGGGCGAAGGGATCTGGTTGCTTTGTGGTTTGGTTTGGTTTTTTCTCATTGCCAAAAATATCTGCAGTTGAAATCAGAAACTGTCACTTCTAGAAGGACTGCATATTTGGCTGTGATAATGAAGAGCCATATCATTAGCTGGTTAAAGAGCCTTCTTCAGAAAGATTGGGAAATGAATCAAAAAATTGGGTGAACTGGAGTACTAGAATTATAGACATGAAATTAAATTTTATAGTATAAAGTATGAATGTACGGTTAGAGATCAATAAGACTTCTTTGTACTATGTGTTCATGACTAGAAAAGAATGAAGATGAGGACCCCATATATACTGCTTGTTTACAGGACGACTATCAATAGAACAAGCCTATGAAAGCAGCAAAGAAAATCGTAAAATGCATCAAGAAAGGTATTTCCAGCAAGCAGCAAAATACAAATTACATTGCACTACGTATTGGTAAGTCTTCTTTTGTAATACTGTGTATTAATCTAATCCCTGTGCTTGAAGAGGATGAATTATAACTATAAAGGATGAATAGCAAACACAAGTAGAAAAGAAACTAAAAAGAAATGCTGACTTTATTTAGCCTAACAAAATGAAGTTGAAAAAGGGATATGATGGCTTCTTTATTTTCCAAGGAGGGAAAATACAAAGGAGGAGGAACTTCTAAGCTGAAAGACAATGTTGGCAGAAGAACGTATGGTCTGTTTGTTTATACTCCCCAAGGAAGGATGTCGTCTTGAAATTTGGGAGAAGTTTCTAACAACCAGAACGATAAAGTTCTGGAATAACCTTCCAGAGGTGAGGGGCAAAGAAGCTATTTTTGATAGAGAGTTTGACCAGTTCTTTAAGTGGAAGAATTAAGAATTGCAAGTGGTCTTGCAATACTGTGAACACAGATTTGATGATTAAATGAGTCCTAGAAGTCCTTGTATTCCTACTCAGACTCCTGGTCCTCCAGAGTTTTAAAAAACAGTGAAGAGAAGAGGGAGAGAATAGTGAATGATTTAACTTTCCAAAAATGTTGCTCTGTACTACACCAATGTTTCTTAGTGGTAGGTCTTTCTGAAAAAAATTTCTCTCATTAAGGTAAAATGAGTCAGAAAGCATAGATCAAGATTTTTTATTATTGTTAATAATATGAGAGGCTAGTTGTAAGACTCGTTGAGAAAAATTCAGACTGAGTAAAGCCTTTACTTAGCTCAGGTAAAAAGCGAAGAAACCAACCGACTAAAACACTTGAAAACTGAGAAATTTAAGACAACCAAATCTCAAGCATAATCTAATGTGGTTTTTTTCTGTACACTCCTGAGACTGCAAACACCACTCTGCAATCTAGTAGAGACTAGCAAAAGCAGTGCTCAGCCTTCAATCAGGCCCTAGCATAGTTGCTGCTATCATTATCTTTCCTCTTGGTCTATTAGCCTTTTCCCTCTGCTTCTCTTTATCTGTTTCTTATGCATTTTTTTCTCTATGGGGTTGATTTTTTGGAGTTTTCCTCTTTTGTTCTTCTCTTTCTGCAAAGCAATTTGGAACAGTGAAGGAGGTCTAAGCTCATGTGGAGGAAAAGAGGATCACAAGACTAGAGCAAATGACCGTAAGCTTACAGGCTGTGTGGACTATGTGTGCATGAGAAATTACTGTAAACAGTATTATTGGAAACTACTACAGAACAGGGCTGGGAAACACTTGCGCAGGTTTTTCCACATTATCTTTATGAGTCAAAGTTCACTGAATCTTTCCTGTTACTATTAATCTACTTGAGGTGATTAAATCACCAGAGCTAAACAAAGGTAAGCCAGACTCTTTACCAGAACTGCTACATTTTGACTAAAAACATAGTTGGAAGCAAGTGAAGTCTTTATTCAATCTACAATGTAGATTAACATGGTTCTCCTTAATGCACAGATATTTAAAATTTGTGTGACATTTAGTTAGCATTCTACATAGTACAGCACTTTGAACTTGAAAAGCAAGAAATTCTGTACACTATCACCAGTCTCAATTGACCAAGAATATGTACATATCATGTACACACAGTAGTAATACCTGCAGACAGACACATCCCAGGTCAGCATAATACTAATATTATACTACCTGTACAAAGGTATTAAGTGTGGAATATCAGAGAGGCAGTACAAATATAATAGGTCATTGTTTCCGGAAGTAGGTTTCCTGTGAACTTCAGCAATCATTTATTTGACTAGAGAACACAAGGCTACTCTTCACATGAATTTAAATAACCCACAGGACTGAGAAATAACATTCAAGAAACAGTAGGAGTTCCCCAGGAGGAACTAAGACCCTGGTCATTGTAGAGAGACTGCCAAGGCTTGTCCAGCCCTCAGACTATTGCCTTCCCTGCTCTTCCATGTGAGCACCACTGCTACTCCCAAGGGAGACCTGAAGCATATCAAGTGTGACCACATGGCTCAGGGGGCAATGATTAAGGGCATGGAGGCCCTGCTGTGTTTCCCTTGGTCTTGCTAGTGAGATGGAAGTGCTTGAGGAGCAGTAGATGTACAGTTGCTTGCAGGTCAGCAACTATATCAACAGCTGGTGTTGGCAACAAGATTTTGGCCTCTGTGACTGTCGGACTCTCTCTGAAGATCAGTGATAGCTTGGAAGGGACAAGATCCATACAACCAAGTGGGGGGAAAGTATGTTTTCAGTACTGGGTCCAGTGCTATTTATCTATATTAATGCACTGGGTTGTAAGAATGAGTTCACCCTAACCAAGTCTGCAGATAATACAGAACTAGGAGAGGATGATATATCAGATGGTTGTGCTGCCATTCAGAGGCACATGGACAGACTGGAAAACTGGACTGAGAGGAACTTCATGAGGTTGAGCAAAGGGAAATGCAAATTCCTTCTCCTAGGGAGGATAACTCCATGCATGAGCACACACTATGGGTGGACTCACTGCAAAGCAGATTTACAGATCATTCTGGGGTTCATAGTGGACAGCAAGCTGACCATGAACTAGCAATGTTCCTTTGTGGCAGAGAAAGCCAATGGCACCCTGGGCTGGATTAGAAAGACCATTACCAGCAGTTTGAGGTAGGTCATCCTTCTTCTCTGCACCACTGGTGTAGTGATCCTGACCACAAGAGCTCTGTACATGGACAAGTTAGTGATCCACATATCTCTTAACCTGAGCAGTCACAAGTCTGTGCTGTGCCATGCTGCATGTGCAGTGTGGCCTTCAGGCCATGTCACCTTGCACAACCCTCTTGGCCGCAGGATGAGCTCAGCCAGAGCATGGTAACAGGGGACCCTGCAGGCAGCTCACAGTTGACACTGGCAATTGTGCCACCTGCTTGGCCTCGCCTTTATCTAAATGTCTCCAAGAAAGTCTTGCACAAACATCACTTTTCTTTGATTGATAGTAGAAATGCTGAATAGAGTTGTTTTCTTTTAAGAAAATCCTGTAGTAACTCAAATGAGCAAAGTGGGGTAACCCTTTCTATGGACAGGGTCTGCATGGTGTACTGATTAGACGCCCATTTGATGCTGTACAGCTTGGGCTTCCCAGTGTCTGAAGGGACCTAAGATTACCTATACTTTCCTTATAGCGTTAGCTTTAATAAATGGTGTTTTAAATCATACTTCACAGAGTCTGAGTGGCTTTCTTACTGGAATCAAAAAAACCAGCACCTCCTGGTGAAGACCTGTCTGCAGTGCTGTGCCCAGCTCCGGGCTTCCCAGTACAAGAGAGGAATAGACTTACTGGAGCAAATAGAGTGCAGGGCTGCAATGATGGTTAAGTGATGGCTCAACCTGAGGAAGTGAAGACTTGGTCTGTAGTGTCTCATCACTGTGTGCAAATATCTGGTGGGAGGGCTTAAAGAAGACAGAGCCAGAGAAGAGAGAAGAGACAATGGGATCAAATTGAAACACAATTCTATCTGAAGGTAAGAAAAACCTTTTTTTTACCATGCACAAAGCAGTACAAGAAAGAAAAGAGTGGGGTCCTATTGTAAGAGCCTGAAGGAGTTAATGTACGTCTCAGACATTGTGGCAAGACAGGTTCTGCAGGTTCTGCAGAAGGCTGAGTCAGAGGATGCCAGGCAAGAGAACTCACCATACATAGCCAAAGGAGATACAGGGTTTATTTGGGGAAGGGGCTCACAACCGCACAAAAGACCCCTCATGACCACACCCCTACCCCCACAGTGACGCCTTTGCAGCAGTCCAAGAGTTACCTAAGTCCTTGAAGGACTGGACTGTATACAAGGCACTTACTCAGGGAGACACGGGCATGCCCATAGCTGGAGGATTGCCTTGTCTGTCACTGTTATCAAGGGGTCATCGCAGGGTCCAAGGGTAGTGATATCTTTCCTTATCTCTTTCCTTTCCTGTATCTCTTTTCTTTTTCTCCTTCTTGTAGAGTTTTCCAATAAGAACCCACATTACCAACATTTTTACATTTCCCAAGTTCAAGTTGTTTACCTTTTCTGCTTTCAAGTAGTTTATAAATAAAAAGTTTAATTGGTCATTTGGTGTTGTTTCACCTTAATTTAGCCCAAGGGAATTAGAAGAACCATAGTCCCTCTCCTCCCTCCTCTGAGGCAGGATGGGACACCTGTCAAGGCCACAGAGCTTCTGCAAAGGTACAGAGCTGGTCTCAGCCACACTGTCCTGTGAAATGTCTGCCCAGTGAATTCAGATCACTCTGAGGATACAGCCTGGAAAATGATGGAACGCCCAAGCAGTCTTAATGTTTTCTTTCTGGATAGGCTGCTCTCTTAGTGCATCACAAGACTAGGAAGGTTTGAACAGTCAGGGAACTGAGGCCTTTAGAAAGCTGCAGGGGATACTGTCACAGAACAGTGAAGGAACAAGCCATGGTCCATTCTGTTGTGTGATGAAAGCAACAACAAAGCACTTACAGAGATCAAGAACGACAAAAAAACTAAGGTGCTTTCCTGTACCAGCAGGCACCCTAGAGCAGCATGAAGGATAACTTGGGACAGTCTGTCTGGGCAGACAAGTCAGAGACTGAGAGGTGAAAGGAGCAGTTGCTGAAACAAGCTGATGAAATAGCAACAAGCAGGTATGTAAAGCTCCGAAAGGATTTAAGGATTAAGTATCTGTGCTTTTAATGAAAGCGGGTAAATCTCATTAAAACTAGTGGCACTGCTGTAGAACAGGGAATATCAAACACTGTACTTAACTGCCTGGCAAGGTGAAACATGCCCTGGCCTCCAGAGATTGAGAGTTGCATTTTTAACTAGCAATTACAGTGTTAAAGTTTCACTTTGGTTTCCTGGAATGGTTTTATTAGGAGTCACTAATTAGCCTTTATTTCTTCAGCTGTCTGAGCTGAATGTTTTAACTGCATCAGGAATACTTGTATGAGTCATGAGAGTGACTGCCCAAAGGACCAACAAATGTCCAGCAAGTTTTACAAAACAAAGATGTGTAAAGTCACAGAAAAACCTCCCACTTCTTCCTCTCCAGAGCTACACTCATACTTCATGCATAGTGGAGAGTTGTCACTGCCTCTTTTCCACCCCATGAAATGAATCGGCATCTTTGTGAACTGCAAACTAGTCATGGTTGACATACTGGCAGAAGATGGAGGGTTGTGGTGTTACATTGCTGCCAGAGATGGCTTGAGATCCCTGCACTGGTCAACGCCCTGGCTGAAACTATCTTCTCATCCACAGTGCAACAAAGCAGCCCCTTTTCTTATCACAGGTTTCTATGTTAGGGTTTCACGAGTCAAGCTAGAAGACACACCAAACCCTTTTGGGATTTTCCCTCTTACACCTCATGAGCTGCTCAGATATTTTTTCCTTGCAACATTGCTGTGAAGTTTCAGCACTCTTCGTTTTCTTGTCTTATACAGAAGGACATAAGATGCGGTGATTTGTACAATGGTAAACTGCAAGGAAGCAGGGAATTGAATCCAAGTCCCACACAAACACCACAGTCTCCAGGCCATACTTCTGGCTTATCTTCCTGCTCCTCTGTATGCCAAAAACAGTGGAGGAAGATGCAAGGTTTCTCTTTCTTTGTCACTCCCAAGAGGAGAGTGAGCATTTTAACAGGGCTTGTTTCATTCACTCATTGCCTTTTGTCATCCTTTTTCTCTAGTGATTCTGTCTCTGGAGTGTTGCTAGTGGTCTTTGTAAGGGATTTGCGGAGTCATCGACACGTGCAATGCTGCTTAGAGCTACGGTGCTACCACCAGGCCTGGGTAAGCAGAACAAAGTGGAGTGAAATGGAGAGTAGCTGTCCCCAGTTACTAAGGCATAACTTTCTAACTGATGAGAAAGGTAATTTCAATGAGAACGAAGTCTTCTGCAAACTCCCCATCAAGAAAGGAGAAAATATAATGCTAGGATCGTGACCTGTGTAAGACCATCTCAGCCTCCACAGATGCATAGAGACAAAGAAGCACAATAAGGAAGAGCAAAGGAGGCAAAATAGGGGGGTAGGACAAAGCACAAAATGCATACAGAGGTTGGGGAAGGAAAAGGAGGAAGGAAATGGTGGGAAGAAATGACAGACCTACAGAAAGGGAAAGATTGAGAGTGAACAAAGAAGCAGAGGATGAAAGAGAAAGTAAAAGAGACAGTAGGAAAGAGAGGAGAGAGTAGGAGAGCAAAGCAGAAAAGAGATAGGGCAATTTAACTGTTCTCACTGGGGAATACATTTAGAGGTGTGCCAGCTCATGCATTCAAAGGGTGGACCATCACTCTGTGCAATTTGCTGCATCTATGACTCTTGCAATGGATGAAGAGCAACTGCCATATACGGACCTACCAGGACAACCCCATCTAACCTGCGTGGCACACGAGTTCCCTCACAAAGCTGTTTTACCAGTGGGGAAAGGTGACCTCTGCTAATGATGACCACAAACAGCAGACAGCAATATTCTTTGACCAGCCTTCACCATGCAAGCTGCTGGCATACCTGCCTTTTCAAACCAGCCAGCAATCCCCCAACCCACCTCACACTTACATCACAGCATCTCCAGCTGCTCAGTCCTGAAAGCCCATTGCTCTCTCAGAGTGTTACCAATTCTCTTTAAGTCTGCAATGGAGATCTTCCATCTCCCTCTGGTTCAATCCTGCATTTCCTGCCCAGATCCAGCAGTTCTCCTGTACAGTCCTCCCCTTCTGCCATCTTAACACAGCTCTGCCAAAGCTCTGCATCTCAACGTTGATGTCTCTCTATTTTTAACTTAGGTCATTGCATGTTTCTCTCTTCAAAAGCCTTCTAAATATATCAAGTTTTTAATAGAGAAGAATGGCAACATATGGAGACAAATAATAAGTCATAAACATAAAAACCAGCTTGTGCTACCAGCTTTGTGGATCTGAAACTGGCTGCTGAGTAGTAAATAATGAGAATGAGGCAAGTGGTGAAGTGCATGTACAGGATGTCAATTCTTAATGACATCTCTTTGTATGAAACCCTGCAATGTTCAGCATTAAGCATGGAGTGATGCAGGAGTTACACCTGCGGTTACTTCTACAAGCCCAAGTGAAATGAAATAATGATGTTTTTGCAAACAAATACTGAACTCTGCCAGCATAGTCACAAAATAAGAATTGTGGTGGGATATGTTCATTGCATATTGGGGTCCACAACCCAAGAGAAGCTAGGGGATGGAAAGCCAGACCTGTAACATGTACACAGACAGCATCAGCTAGCTTAGGTCCTTCATTCACCCACAGGGTCTGCACTCCTGACTGTCTATGCTCACAGCATCCCTTTTGAAGCAAATAGATTAGCTCTTTCCAAGCAGAAACCCAGAGACAATTCTGGGGTACTATACTCCCTCCCTCTTGGCACTGTGGATGAGAAACCACCCCTCCAAGACACACACTCTGCCAGCAGACCTTACAGTCCAGCACAAGCCTATATATGCTTTGTGCCACTTTCCCAGGCATACACCCCTCACAGCTCAGCCCTTTGTAACCTGTATTTTGGCAGAGTTGCAACACAAGGCTCACATTATTTTGTGTGTTTCAATATGAACAAAAAAAACCAAACCCCACAACCAAACAAAACAAACCCAAATAAATCATTAGAACTTAATTACCTCGGGGAGGTGTTGCACAAGGTCTTTGTCAGGTGGACATGACCAGCCCTAGGCAAAGTAGATCAAGCTCTTCAGCTTTGGTTGGCCTGGGTCAAGGGTGAAATAGACATCCCCAGATGAGTAGACCACCAGTGTTCAATACCCTGTCAGTTAAGCCTTGAGTTCCAAAAACCACAAGTCAGGGCCCAAAGAGAGATAAACCCTGAGAGTAGCTTTGGCAATTCAGGAGTCTTTTAAGGTCATATGTACCTAGACCAATATTCCTTCTGGTTTCTGAGTCTTTAATTCACACTAACTTCATCTTTTCCAGTATCACACCTCACTTCTTTATTTGAACAAAAAATTATAATTTTATTGAAAAGTCTGTCATTAGCCACAGAGCTGGGAAGAACAGCAACATTGCATGATTGCTAAATCTGGTCCAACATGTATTGAGAGCTTCTCCAACATGTATCGACTTCACTAATAGTCTGTCCACTTGTTTGGGGGCAGATTGGACTGAAAAGTCTGTTCAGAAACATTTTTTTGTTGTTGTTCAATTAAATTCACATCTAAGTTTGAAATAGGCAGTATAAAAGTGAAAGTGCTGGGCACAAATTTGCATGGGAAATTAACGAAATACTTTGCAACAAAAGAAAGAAAATGCATCACAGATATAGCAATTTTTTGGAGTAATTTCTTCAGGAAAAAAGACTTGCAGATGCACAGTCCACATGCAGGTTGAGGCAGACATCTACAGGCTCCGTCATTCTTTCCAATTGCTTCAGGACCTATGGACAGCTCCAGCCTGGTCTGATACATGTTTAAATGTTCCAGTGCTAATTGAGATCATGCATCTTTCCTGAAAATAATCAGAAAGAAAAGGGCTTTGTCAGTACAGTCACTGAGAAAACAGACTCTATCATCTGTAAACATTAAAAAAAAGAGAAAAGAACAGTTTATGTTTCTTTACTTCAGTTTATGCTTCTAAACACAGCATTGTTGGGAAATGTGTTTACATTGTCCTGAGCCAGAGTCATGATAACTATAATTAGTATTGGAAGTCAATGTTAAAATGTATTAAAAAAGCACATAAATATGGGTATTTACACACAAGATCCTAACCTGAAAGAAACAGGATTAAAAATATCATCAATTCATCAGTTTGCAGAATAAAATTTAAAGTTTAACAACCCCTTCATTAACATGTCATTTTGTAATAACATTCCTTAACAAACTATAGAGTACATGTAGAATACCCCCACCTTGGCATATATTCTTGCTATATATTCTGTTTGATCTATATATCTTTGTACTTACACCACAATACCATTCATGCTCATGCTTCCTCTGTTGCTCTAGCAAGTAAAAAGAATTTTCCTTCACAAAATATGATCAGTAGAGGATGTCAAAAATGTTAATAGTCTAATGTAATCTCAGTTCTAGTGAATGAGCATGTCAGAACTTTCATTACCTTGTTGCCTGAGTAGCCAGAAAAACACTCGCTTTGTATGTCATTGGAATTTCATGCCATCCCATCCTAGCCTAATAAAAATTGTCGAAGTTTTCAAACTAAATAAAGCTTATCACAGCCCTCCAAGCCCTATTTTATCATTTTTATGTAGCTAAATTTTTATAAATCTATTTCCCATTTATATATATTTTCCCCCATTTTTATATAATAGAACAGAAAATTAAAGCTTATGTCATCTTCAGCAACTAGAAACTGCTTTATACAGTTCTCACAGAATGACTTTTCCTTTTTAATATATCTAAGAGTTCTAGAAATAATTATATGGAAAAGAGAAAGGGATAAAGAACTAAAGAATCAAGAGATAGATAAGCAGTCCTCTTCATAAAATTAATCTTCAAGGTATTTCTCTAGACATTGGCTGTTGAAGCCAGTAGTTGAAATATTTAATAATTAGCTCCATTTTGCCATGGAAGTTGGTGTGATTAATAATTTTAAAAACCTATTTAGATTTTTGTTTAAAACTCAAATGTTATATTTTGTCTGTATAGTAGGATAAAATATGAAATAATACATAGTATTGAATAAACTAGTA
Organism: Mesitornis unicolor; assembly: GCF_000695765.1. NCBI lineage: Eukaryota > Metazoa > Chordata > Aves > Mesitornithiformes > Mesitornithidae > Mesitornis > Mesitornis unicolor. The sequence goes on from NW_010167228.1 coordinate 36,832, forward strand.
ATTTAGTTACTAGTTAGAACAATCATAGAAGATAATATTGTTTGTTGTATTAATCTTACCCAAGGCAGCTTCTAACAGAAGTTCAGGAGGAATGAATTATAATAAACACCTAGAAAGCAGAGGTGTCATAGAAATTTTAGACTGGCATTTACTCTACCACACTTAAGCAAGCCTCAGTTTTTAAACAAAACTTCTGATCTGAAATAAGACGACTTATTGCAGCTAGCCATTTTTTGTCTTCTTTTTTTGAGAGGAAAAAAGAAGAGAATTCCAACATATTGAAATGCATAATTTGACATATTAGAACAAAATGTTTCCATTTTCTTTTTAACTAACTTTTTGGAATAGTTTTATTTTAATTTATGTTAACTTTAGAGTGAAATATTTTATATGAATAACAATTTTTCTAAAATTTTTCTTTTGGAGAAAATCTTTAAATACCAGGCTTGCAATGATTCTTTTTGTAATTTTTATGTTGCAGTAAACCCCTAAAATTTCTTAAAGTGAGGAAAAACCATTTTCTGCCCACCACCAGTTGTGTCTAAGGCAGCTAAAATTAACTAGAAGCAGCCTAGATATTTCACAGGGCTAATCTCCTCCAGTTTATCCACTACATCTCTCTGATAGTATTTCTTGTTTTCACTGTTGTTGAATACTGTTTTCTATTTTCCTCCCTCAAAGTTCTTCCTATTGATTTCTAAATAATTGGTGTTATCCAGAATTTAATTAAAAGCATACAAACAGAGAGGACCCTCAACTGAAAATGGCCCTTCACTGAGTAACAAAATCCCTCAATTAAAGCATTAATAGCCTGAGAAAGCTTAGCATGGATATGGATTTCAATATATTCCAGCGTAATGATGCATAAATAAATAAAAAGTGGCCTGAGTTAAAATACAAAAGTGTCAAAATAAAAATAACCAAAGTTAGGTCCATTAATATTAGAATGCAGAAACACTGGTTCCTTATGTATTTAAATTTAATGGTAGGTTGACTTTTTAGCACTTGAGAGATGTGAACTAGACCAAAATTTTTCTTGTGGCAAGGTAGCTTGTGCATGTTCTTTTCCTTGTGTTGCTTCTGGTAGGCGAAACCTTCATTTGAGACACATCTCTCCCTTGTTCTCTGCCCGACTGTCTGTTTTCACAAAACTTGAAGGCTTTTAATGAAACTTGACTGTCAGCTAACTTCTCTTCCCCTTCCCCTCCCTCCAGTTTTCCTCATTCCTCTAGCAAGACTTTGTGCAAAATTGTAGATCATCCTCTCCTCATGTACTCACCTTGAGCAGCAGCACAGTTAGCAACATATACTATTGTGAAACACACAATATTCATCTATCATAGCAGGGTCTGTACAAATGCAATCTGCCATATTTGCATCAGCAAGATGTTGTGAAGGACTCTTCCTCTGCAGTGAGAAACATTGGCTTATGTTTCTGATATGTTTAAAACTCTGGACAATTTGACATGATCCTTGAAATACTGGTCATTACAGCATCATGCTTTGGGAAACATCATCTGTGGAGGCTTCAAGCAGTCAGCCACTTTTACAGTACCTATATAGGAAGAAAGCAGTAGGACAATATGAAGAAGAAAATATTTATTCATCTTGTTTCAAAGAGAAGGATGGAAGGATTTATCTGACGTATCAAATGACAAAAGAATAGAAGGTGGATGTTGGTTTGTGTCCTGCATCTAGACCACTATAAACTGCCCTGGTTGGAGTATTAAGTAAAAGAGCAGTTGAAATAGTAGGACATTGTCTGCTGAGGCCTGGAGGGAGGAGGATGCTGTAGACAGTGGAAGGCAAAGGCAAACTATGAACATGGACTGGCTTCTTTTCCTTCATGACATACACATGTCGCTGGGTAGCCAAAGCCGCCACTTCAAACCAATGCTTCACTCCTGCACAATACAATGCTCTTTAAGAAATGTTAAGCTTGACTCCCTTCTGTTCACCTAAGACACCCTTTTGATAATGTACCAAGCTGTTGGGACTTGCAGGTGAATTGGAGAAAAGCATGACAGTCACAGCAGTAGGTCTCAGTATTGCAAAGCTGGGATAGCAAAGCAGAAAGCTGCTGAGTAGCACATCTGCTTCTACCGTTCCTCACATTCAAGAATGCACACTATGAGGCTGCAAGGCGTAAAACATGGCAAACTAAGCAGGTTCGTCTCTTCAAGTCCATCATAATAGATTAAAACATCCAACTTTCAGAATAATTTCAGTTCAGTATCTTCCTGATCGTCAAGGGGGAAGGAAGAAGCTGTTGCTGTACAGTTACCTCCCAGTTCCCCTGGATCTTTTGTGGTCATCCACCAGAGCAAATAAAATTTATAGCTTTTAAATTTATAATCCCATTGCAACACAATTGTTTGCTGATAATAGGTTGATTTTGTCACAGCAGTGCCGGTCCAAACCAGGCCTCCTCAGAAAGTCTGCCAGTTTGCAGTCTCTGAGTCATGGCTGCTAATAACTGTATTGCTTATCCAAAAATGTTACTATGATTTTTTATGAGAATGGGTCTCTATTGAAAGCAAATAGGTTTATATGATGACTCATTTTCTCTAGATAATAATGTATTTCCATATTTATCACACAATCACCAGCTTCCTTACTGTACATGAACATAAAGTTATTTGAATTTCAAGCATCAGAGAACTGCCAAATTACAAAACTAATAGTTTACCTTTTGTCCAACATTACCAGACAAATAATGGCAATGAACATTCATGTTGCCTTTACTTCCTTAAACTTCTACCTGTAGCTGCCAGCAAAAGGTAAATGGTCTTCACAGAATCGCAGAACGTTAGGGATTGGAAGGGACCTCAAAAGATCATCTAGTCCAATCCCCCTGCCGGAGCAGGAACACCTAGATGAGGTTGCACAGGAAGGCGTCCAGGTGGGTTTTGAATGTCTCCAGAGAAGGAGACTCCACAACCTCTCTGGGCAGCCTGGTCCAGTGCTCTGTCACCCTCACTGAGAAGAAGTTTCTTCTCAAATTTAAGTGGACCCTCCTGTGTTCCAGCTTGTACCCATTACCCCTTGTCCTATCATTGTTTGTCACCGAGAAGAGCCTGGCTCCTTCCTCGTGACACTCACCCTTTAAATATTTATAAACATGAATGAGGTCTCCCCTCAGTCTCCTCTTCTGCAAACTAAAGAGACCCAGCTCCCTCAGCCGCTCCTCATAAGGGAGATGCTCCACTCCCTTGATCATCTTTGTAGCCCTACGCTGGACTCTCTCCAGCAGTTCCCTGTCGTTCTTGAACTTGTCTTGTTTCTTTGTTCTAGAGAGCCCTACCTTCTTTTGCACTCCCTTCTGAAGATCATTCAAAAAGCAGTAGTGAAAATAATTTTAACATTTTCGGAACCGATGCTTTCATTCCAAAACATACTATTGTTTGAGAACAACAATGTTACATTAAGGCTACACACACAAGCAGTACCCATCGCACATACAGTTTGAAGGCAAATTTAAGGTACATAAGGAAGATTCTTTGAAGTGAGGAATACTGTAAAAGAGCAAGTAAGAGCCTATTTGCCCATGTGAAGTATGAATTCATCCCTCGAGAACAGAGATATAAAATGTCGCAGTGTACTGCAAGGTCTCACAACCAAGCAGCTACCCCAGAACTTGCATACTGCAATTTCCTACCTTTGCTTATCCTATAGCAGTGTGTGTGCCATTATCATCTTGTTCTCAAGGTTTTTTCCTTGCAAGCCCAAAGGTATACTTTCAGCTGGGGGGTGTTAACCACAGACATTTAATAAGCAGTGACTACTTGAGTTTTAATCTGTTCTGCAGATTCTTCTAAAAGGAACTCACACCTTCAGGGAGAAAAATCGACCCTCATGATGCTTTTCTAAGCTATAGCCTGAAGAATTTTTTTTGCTCATAAAAAGCAACAAGCCCTGTCACAGTGTGACATAGGTAACACACTGTGAATCTAATTAAGTGTGTAATTATACAGCAGATTGCAGCACAGTATGCTATTACTTAAATCAACTGGCTTGCATGCCAGAAGCACGGTGGTCCCAGAAACATGGCACTTGGTGAAGACTGAGCTGAACACGTTAGGGACCATTTCCAGTGGGGTTGAAGAATGAGCCATGCTCAGTTCATCCAGGCTAATGGCACCTGCATGCATCCAACAAAAAAGATGTCAGACACACAGAAATTCAAAGGAGAGACAGAAGCAAAGTTGGGCAACTCTGTGGTGTAGCAGCTATCAGGTGTTTTCTTCCATCATAGGTTTGTACGTATTTGTCTCAGTCTTTTTTGGATGTGGCTCTCAGTGTAAAGCTCCGTCGTTGCATCTCTTTTCCTTGAAATATGGTGGATTGTCAGTTCTTTTCAAAGTTGTCTAAGGCAAGCATTTCCCCTTTATCAAACTACCTCTCCCAAAAAAACAGTAGTTTTGGGATGTGTGCCATTATACCAGACAGTTCCTAGATTTGAATATTGACACTTGCATAAATAACACTTACAGTGAGAATTTCTGCTAAGTAATCTACCCAAAACTGACCTACATTTTCAAATCTTCTTGGAACCCCTGTATTAGAAAATACACGTGGCATTAAAAGTAAACAGCTATCAAAATATTGAATTCAGAGATCTACTGTCCACCACAGTAGGGCTGAAGTAAATGTGGTTTTGCTTCAAAGCCACTGTCATTATCATTGCTGCTTTGGGCACTTAGCAACAGATGGCACATTTCTGGAGAATTTTGCAGGCAAACACACATACTATAAGGTACCATTTTGTCTTGTCTGAGAGGAGAGGTTGGGAGGATTAAGGGTTGCAAGTAAATTCACAGTGAACAGATGGGAAAACATGCTCTGAAGTAACAGTAAGCCTTCCAAAAATCAGCAAAAGCAGCCTAAAATCCAATCTGCGATTACAAACATGACTATGATAACAGCCACATCTGAGTAGACAGATTTTGCCAAAGTTGGGGAAATATAAAACAATCTACTGTTCCTTTTGATGTAAGACAGATAAAATTTAAATAATAATTTGGTTAAACGTTGTCCACTGATCCTGACTGGATTGCTCTCAATGCAAGCACAGTGCTCTACCTCACTGATAACACATACTCTTGGTGCTTCAAAAGGGCTAATATCACAAAGGAGGGGGGGGGTGGAAACTAGGAAGTAAATTTAGATGTGGAAAAGTCAATGAAAAATGTGAATGAAAGCAGTAGGGTTTTTTTTATTATCATATTGATTATTATGGTTTAACCACACACAGTTTGGTCAGAACTAAACAAAACCCTGAGTGACAGATTCAGTTATTCTGTCAATTCTCTGATTTAGTTTCCCTTTGAAGAGATTGATAATTAATAGTCTCTTAAATAGTTACTGTCTTCAGACTGGCTCTTTTCCTCATTCCACCAGACACCAAAAATAAATACCGTTTTCCTCTTCCAATTCTTCCTCCCAAGGTGGATTCCTGTTGCACATGCAGTAAAGCCAAGCCTGCTTGAGCAAAAAAAAAAAAAAAAAAAAAACCACCACCAAGAAGGAAAGCTTTACTGCTCTGCAGAGGCCATTAGTTCTTACCTGCACAGTAGAGTGTACCTTGGTAATTTTGTTTATATTTACTCTGAATTAAGCTGTCCCCTTCTTTTGCAACTGCATACCCATTGAAATGCTTGCCTATTATGTTATTATTTACTGCATATCTTCAGCACATAGTACTGCGGTACTCTTGTGTCATTTTGCAGAAGCTAAGGCGATTTTTTGCATTTTGTCTGCTTTTCAGGTTGAGAAGAGATCCCACTATTTATGCTGTGCCACAGTCATAACTGCCTTCCCTTGATACACCATGGCAGCAGAGTTCTACCTCTACTTCTGAATTGTCAAGGAATCATGCATCAGTTGCTTCATGATGCAGTGAATTTCCAAGATCAAATATATCATCAGTGAGAGCAATGTACTACTACTGTAGCACCAAAACCATTGAGTTGTTATTTATGCCTCATCAAGCATCACCAGAAAACACTAGTCTGAAAATTGAGTTATTCTTTTAAGGCTACTATCTTTCCTCATTACAAAATTAGCCAAAAGTCACAATTGTGGAGGGGCTTCAGGAAATTAAAAAAAACTCATACTTGAGATAAATCAAAATATTTGAAGTATTTTGTGTCAGTGTTGACCCCTGTGAGTAACTAGAGGTCATACATTAAGAACCAGAAAATCTAGACATTCTGGAACATTTTGATGTTTTCCAAACCCTAAGTTCAAAACAAAATTGTTCAAATGTCCATTACAGACTACTGAATACCATGTTAAGATGAAAAAGTGATTACATAAATGCTTTTTATTTACTCTGGTAAGACACACTGTTGAAGACACAGAAAACAACCAGAGCACATATTCCTCAATCTTCAGTGTTTTTGACTTTGCCCCAGGACATGGGAATAAAAGTTGATTTTAGAAATTCACACTGGGTAAAGTGTGGCATTTTTAAGAATCAGTTTCCAGAAGAGAAAAATAGAGACCTTAAAGGACAAAGACTGCCCTTGAAGAAGAGTTTGTCCAATTCCATTCCTGAATATCAGGGACAAATTGCTCCCATCAAGTTTACAGAGAACTTAGAAAGAAAAAACAAATCATATTGGATTATAGTTAAACAAACCCTGCCAGTGCTTGGCACCATTTTGATAAGAAAATTACTTAGGGCTGAAACTCTATATAGTTTCAATGAGTTTATTTTATAGGAGTTCCCTTTAACAAATAAGCATAGGCCCTAGGAGTGGTTATTCTAAGAAGCAAGACAGCCAGTTCCACCTAACCCTATTTCTACAAGAAGTCATACAACATCTAACTGGAAGTTGCCTCCCATTAGCAACTCATACTGTATTTAGCCTCCCATTGGTTTGTGGAAAACATTGAGTTGAATCCCCTTGTTTCCCAGGGCTTGACTAGATTTTACTCATGCTGTCAGCTGGCTGGCTCAGACCAACTTTGCATAGGTAAACATAAAACAGCTGAACACTGTTGAATCTAACAAACATTGCCAAGAAACTGAATCATGTCCAGGCAAATTATAGGGACAGAAAAACAAGGATGTATTTCATTTCATCCATTAGCATGAGCACATCTTGACAAGAAGTTTTGCATTATCTGTATGACACAAAATAAGAAAAGTAATCAAATTCAGCCTGAGATAAACTCTGTGTACAAGAGGAAGTCAGACTCACTTCTGTTTCTTCTAAGTTTTCATACTTAACTGAACAGTCAGAGTTAGAGATCTTACACAGGTCCTTCATAAATGAGCAGAGATAGGCACTTCCAAATGACCACATAATATACTCAGGTGGATTGAAACACTCTTAGACGTAACTGCTTCTCTCCAGCAATATTAAAAGAGAGCAAAGACAATCCCTCTCCTAATAGAGGAATCTCAGGGAGCTGATGCCCCAAGAATGCAATGAGATTACCTTGCACCTTTTTGTGAGTAGCTCATAGCTCCTGCAATAACTACTACATCGTAAAATCCCGTGTAAACAAACTCTTGAAATCATTACTTTCAGCGATGTGTTATGAATGTAGCAATTTTCAGCGAAAAATGTCCTCTAGTCAATGCTTTGAGTGCTGTGTCTTCTGGTCCAGGTCTTCTGTCTTTCCCCAGTCTTTAACCGTATGTTGGATATTCCACCTTTGTCCTGTGCAGGTCCGGATAACAAGCCTGTGTGAAACTGTATCATCTGCTGCGATTTCAAGGCATCTTTTAGTGCTCCTGTTGATTACAGCTGATCCCTACAAAAGGAAAGGAAATAGGAGAGAGGCTGAGGGCTTATAAATTTAGTGTTCAGTCAAGAAGCAATTCTCTCAGCTTCTACAAATGTGTCTGAGAAACTAGTAGGTCATGGACCTCAAAGAAAAATGTTGTGTTTTCCTCAGGTTAACAATGCCTGACAGCTTGCTCCAAGGCATACTAAAATGTATTCAGAGGTTTATTTTGTGTCTATTTTTTGGAACTGGGGGGGATGTTTGTTATTTGTGAGTTTGAGGTTTTTTTAAAGTTCAGAAAAATCATTTTAGGAAATTTTAATACTGTATTCTCTTTTGAAATAAGAGAGCTAATAGCCGGTAAGAATATTCATCTCTTATCTCCAAGTCAGTATTTCACTACCAACAACTATGAATGAGGTGGGGTGTGATTAAGTCAAGTCATCACTCTGGAAATGAGGATTTTTCTAAGGGGTTGGACTCCAGAGTAAACAGGATCTTACCCGGCTCATTCAGGCACCCAGTTGTGTCACTATGATAATGCTTGATGCATGCAAGGAACTAGAAGTTTACTTTTAGGGCGAGTCTAAATCTTCCAGAAACATACCTGCACCTTTTTCTAAGTTTTGTAGTTATAGACCAGACTAAAGATAAAGGAAACCCCATGTTAGCGGAATTTCTCCAGACAATTTAGGTCTATATTATTTGTTGCACATCACTGAAACCTTTGTCTTTCACCAATTCACTTCTATTCTCTAACACTCTCTCACAAGATTAGTCTCCTGCCTAGTTTTTCACTGAGAGGGATACAGTAAACAGACTCACACATTACATGTAAAATCAGTTAATTAATAATTACCTAAAGCTAACAAGGTTTTTACCAACACAGGGGAGAAACTGCATGGCTTCCCATCCCGCCTCTTCCTCCATCATTATTGCTGCTGCCTGTTTATCCTGCCCCAGCAGCACAGCAGTATCTTTCTTAGACTAGCTGACTAAGATAGTATTGTAATATTCTGTGTCAGAGGCACTGAATGCAGAATATGAAAGTACCATTTGGGATCTTAAGCATGTCCACATAGACCCTGCACAAGTGGAGACGAGTGAACATGGCTTGAAGGCTCTCATCGTCGGCTGTAACCTGAGCTCTGAAAGAATGAAACTAGCCTGATCTCCAACAAGGATTTCCATGTTCAGATGCTGGTACAGAAGATGGTACCAGAGAGTGAGCAGGACAAGGTGTCAGCCCACTTTTTCCTCTAAGACCAACAAGTCCCATGAGGAGGCGGGGAAGACAGATCATAGAATCACAGAATGGTTTGGTTTGAAAGGAACCTTAAAGATCATCCAGTCCAACCTCCCTGCCATGGATAGAGACACCTCCCACCAGACCAGGCTGTTCAAAGCCCTAGGTCCAACCTGACCTTGTACACTTCCAAGGAGGGGGCATCCACAACTTCCCTGGGCAACCTGTGCCAGTGCCTCACCACACTCATAGTAAATAATTTCTTCCAAATATCTAGTATAAAGCTACCCTCTTCCAGTTTAAAACCATTTCCCCTCATTCTATCACTACCTGCCCTTCTAAAAAGTCCCTCCTCAGCTTTCCTGCTGGACTCCTTCAGGACCTGGAAGGCCGCAATAAGGTCCCCCGGGAGCCTTCTCTTCTCCAGGCTGAACAGCCCCAACTCTCTCAGCCAGTCCTCGTAGGGGAGGTGCTCCAGCCCTCTGATCATCTTTCTGCCCCTTCTCTGGACTCCCTCCAGATGGCGGACAGCAGAGAGAGTGTTCACAACGTAAAGTCAGATCATCAAAAGCTACAGAGGCACCTGGGCTTGCACATTCCCTACCTCTTAGCTGGGCTGTGATAACTGAGCAAGTGAGTGGTTTTAGTCAGCCCAGCTAGAAATAAAGACTTAAACCATTAATTAAAAGGCTTAAATAAGTCGATTTCACCAAGACTGACAGACAGTTGGAGGACAAATATGTAGCTGTGGTTCAGACAGCAAGTGAGAACTGGTTAAATTCTGGTAACTCGGTTAACTTCAGCTGTGTGACCATTCCTTTGTTTTTTACCACCACACACCCCTGAAGACTTAATTAACTTCGCCACAGCTCTTGCAGTGGCACCTGCAAGTCTTGAAATTGAGACAATGTAATTCAGAAGCAAACTGCTTTGCAAGGAAAGTGTCTAAGAATTTATTATAATGGAAAAGCTTATTGAAAAGCAGGGATATAGAAATCCACCCACCTGCTTAAAATCCCAGTGCAAGTTCAGGCCTTTATTCACAGCTGTGTCACATTGCTCTAAAACTGGCAGGTCCTCATTCCCAGGGTCCGTTAGGCATCTATCAGCTGAATTCAATTGGGCATGTAAACCTCCTATGTACATTTCTCCAGTAGTGTGATAAAAGATGTGCTGAAAGAGAAAGTGACACCACTGTCAGTGAAGTTACCAATGAATTAAGTTACCAAGGAAATCTCATCATCAGATGATAGCAGACAGTTCCAAAACTGATATTGAGATGTATCAGCTGCACAGCACCAGCATTCACTGATCTGTCAGGAATTAAACCAGGATGAATTTGACTCTATTCAACATCTTTCTCCTTTCCAATGAAAAAAACCCAAGATGCTTTTATAAGCATGAATGGTGAGCCTTAGTTTTCCTCCTGCTGAGAGGACAGGCACTACTGAGAGGACAGGCAATGAGGTGCGAGGAAGAGTTCTCTCCCATTCATACCACCAATCTTCTGTTAATCAACAGGATCCATCAGTATCAACATGAGGTCACACAATTTTTTTGGCAACGCTAACTCAAAAACCTTAGTTTAATGCACTTAGAACTCCACCTGCTCTGCTGCCAGTTGCATTGGGGAGCAGAATTTAACGAAACAAAGGTTAATATTCCCCTTTAGACAGCACAGAGGTAATAGTTTTGAAGTGCCTATTTCATGGCCCTGTGGAGGCTTGAGAGGAACAGTTAGCAACAGCTCATATGTGAAAATCTGATCAGTTGCTTGCATTACCTGTGATGAGTATGTATGACAGGGATACATAATTGGTGTGTTTCCAGGGACAGGGCCTTGATCAATACAGATATCTTCTTTCAATGTGTTTTTCATCTGCAGAATAAAACAGGATATTTACTGCAGGGAACAGCTATCCTGTTTTCAACTCCTCACCAAAAATTTTAGAAATTGTCCTGAGAGCAAAGCTACTTTTTTTCAGAGCTCTGCATTGAACCCTGAAATGGAAGATACAATATGAGTTTAGAAAAATCTCAGATTACCTTTGTAGAAAAGATTCATTACAGAAAATAATCAAAAGAAAATCTCAGTTCCTTCGAAGACTCATCGATGACGTGCCATGCAGCACCTTGTCAGAAATCACAAGGCAGCTCCAAACAGGTGACTACCACTGCCCAGCTCCAGCAAGGTGCACAAGCTTGAGTCTAGAAAATGCCTACCTCTATTAAGAAGCCACTGCACTGACAATTAGTTTTCTCTTTTGCAAATAGTGGCCTGACTTCCAGTGTACTACATGCTATCTTGATTCATGTCTGCATGCTTTCCGAATTATCCTGCTAATCTCCAGGGGAAAAAAAATCCATACTATTCCACTGAAAAATTCATGCCCTTACAAGATGTTATTGATCCATCCTTGTTGGTCAATAGACGAGTTTGCATGTAGTAAAAAAAAAAAAGCATGTTAAACACTTTCCCAAATACTGTTGTGCTCCCATCAGTAAATGCACGATAACCACAGTTTAAAAGTTCTAGAATGACAACTAATATTAAAAAGACTTTAGAAAGCTTCAGTATCTAGGAAGACTTGTAAAAGTCTTTTTAAAGTTCCTAGGAAAATATATCATAATCAACAAAACAATATTCACAACAGTTCTTCATAACGGTAGAGCTAATGACTTATTCCATATTTCAAATAAACAGACTTAATACTTACTGTTCCATAGCCAACAATGTTGGGAAGATATATTAAATTAGGGTAAATGGTTTTTATGTACCAGTCAAAGCCTTTACAGTTCAGTTTTTTCCTCAGCTCTTTTCTGGAAGAAACATCTCCAAAGTCTACTCCAGGATTCTGCAAGAACAACATATTTAATTTCATAACACTAAGATGGTCTGATAAACTAGGGAAAATACAGCCTTATTTCTCCATATTGTCTAGTCATAACAAAAAAATATTTAAAAGTTCATTAAAAAAACAAACTAAATTTTTTAAAATTTCAGAACTTTTGCCTAGAAGTGCCAATAAATTACAGAAAAAAGTAATGTGTTATGACTTCATAAATATAAAGAATATCAAAGTTAGATATGGATAGGAAATAGTTTTCATACTGACAAAAAAGCCCAAACAACTAGCTCAAAGCAAAAAAAAAAATAAGACAGAGCCTGTTAACAACCTTAGTTTGATCAATAGTCTGTTGACAGTGACGCTCATCTCATGTGGGAGCAATCAAGATTCAAACAGTTGTTTCCAAGACTGTGTAATATCTTATGCTAAGTGGGTGAGCTCCAGCAGGAAATTTTGACAGAAATCAACCCAACAGGAGCTTACACCCTGTCTTTAAGCAGTTCTGTAAAATGCAGTCTGTGACCCAAATCAGTTAGGTTAGGAATTTCAAAAAGAATAATATATCCCAGAGAAAAGGGGTCATTAAAGATGAAAAAGTTAAAACTAATAATTGTGTTCCTACTAACAGCTTAGTTTTTGATGACTAGCATTTCCAGATGAAAAATTCCAAATACTTACAGTAAAAGTTAACTAATGGGGAAGGAAAGTGAATTCTTCTGAAGTTTTGATTTCTGCTATATCACTATACATTTTGTTTCTTTAATATCTCTTTAAGAAAACACAAGAAGTTGGGAGGCTATTCTTCCTATATTAAAGATTCGTAAAACCACTGAAGTGCAGGCTGGGAAAATTAATGCAGTATTTTTTTATTAAATGAAGTTATCAATACTCAAAAGATCTAGTCTTGACACTTCCAGTCCCTTCACCATTTTGTGCAGGACAAAAGGAAAACAAAAACAAAACTTTGGGCTGCAGAGAAGAGAGCTCATTTAATAAGTCATTGAATTGAATAAAAGTAATTGAATATTTGAATTCTCTATTTAAAGTTCAATTTTGCTTATTTAAAAGATATTCAAGGACATGTTCTTTCATGCAAAATTATGAATATCCCAGGTAAAATATTTCCTACTTTTCCTAAAAAAATTAAAATACATTTTGAAAGATTTCATCTTATATTCTTTAAGCTAGGCATCATCTCTTGGTCTGAGCCTAAGAAGAACATGTCTATTATCATGGCTGCTGGATGCCATCCATATCAATAAGTATTAACCAATATTTTAATTTTTTTTTCCCCACAGTGACTCTTATAACCACACTATGCTTCTTTTTGTATGACTACATGCTCTTATTTGACCACTTTGGAACTTTTAGACTTTGGAAACACTTTGAAACACATTAAAACACTGCCACCTCAATTGGAAGATTCCATGCAAAGTAGACCATGTTCTTGTAGTCATCCATCCACACTTCTGCTACCCGCAAGGCATTGCGTTTCATTGCAACACTTAAGTCCAGCAAGTAGGGCTTGTGAGCTCTTTCCAAGTGAGCGATTCTTGAACAAGGAAGCACTTCTATTTTACCTCCACATTGCCAGGCCTAGGTCAAGAAGACAGAAGTTGAGGTAAAGTTGCCTATTTATTCAAACTCTTTACACTTTCTGTTAAAGTGCTCCCATTTCTGCTCCCCCTCCTCCTTCACCAGATGAACTGGCATGCCTTCAGAATTCAAGGCTCTATAGCCTGGCTTGAGCAAATGAAAATAATTTTTCAATACCTTTCGTTTCCACTGTGTGTAGCCCTGTCTCAGGTCCAGGAGAGTAAAAGCATGTTCTTTTATCTTTCTCTTTGCCATCACCATTTTCAAAACTACTCACCAGTTTCTTGTGACAAAACACTCAGATGAATTGGCATAAAAGCACTAAGGTAAACTGGTACATTCTCCCAACTGACCTCACTAGGAGCTAGACTGCTAACCACTATGATGGTTATGGAGCTGCATCCTTCAGAAGCAGAGACATCATCCAAGACATGCCAAGAACAAAACTGGTCCTGTAAAACTTTACACACCAGGTAGAATTAAAAAAAAAAATAAAATAAAAAAAAATCCGGTAGATTCCTGGAAAATGTCTACATGAAATTCAAAGACATACCTAAGCAGGCCACAGTCAACGCTTCAAAAGTACTGAAGGTCCAGAACAAACACACCCAACCTGATTATACATGAACCAGTGTAAATGTGGAAGCTCTTCAAAAGGCAAGCAGCTATGCAGAACTGAACTCAAGCTGGCAAGTCCACATGGCACCACATAATGCAGATTTATTGTCCTAGTTTAGTGATCATAGCACAGTGCTCCATTATGTGCTAGTGAATTCGTTCACATTAAATTTTCCACTACTGGCAGCTGGCTAAAGAAAAACATGAGAGGCAGCTTGCATGCTAACCAAGTATTTTTGACACAAGAAACCTGCAAGATGGAAATAAACAGAGATCTTCGATACTATTTTTACAGTCTATTTTCAGAGCAGCTTTTTGTTTTAACTGAAGCAATTCTCCATTGTTTTCACCTCCAGAACTTGTGTAAATGACTGCAGAGTAGACATACACATTCACAACTGTGAATGGTGCAGGACAATAAAGAATAAAGTGTAAATGTTTTTCTTCAAGCAACAGAACTGAAATACTAATCCACAACCTGACTCACAAGACATGAAGTAATGACATGGGACATTTCAGTCTCACAGATAGAATCTGAAGCATGAAGTCTTTGGCCATGTACACCGCAAGTAGTGGAGAAATGTGTCAACTTCTAAAATCAACCCAAGTTAGTACGTCCACATGCCTTGGATTAGTGCCTATCACACAGGGGCTTTATTTAACATAGGATTTAGCATGTTTGGAAGGCTGTGCTACTTTATTTCCTATTAATCATCTCTTCTACAAATAAAAAGAAAAACTCATTTCAGCCTATTTCTGCTAAATTGTCACATATTGCAGGAACTGTTTGTTCTCTTTCTTTCAGATTATTCAATTACTCCATGTATTTCCTGATGTACAGTCCCAGAACTCAAAATACAACTCCAGAAGAGAACTTAGAAGTAGAAGGATCATCAATGCCATCGTTTCCCATCCAGCTGCATGGCCATATTGAAGCATACAAAGTCTGTTACTCCTTGTTCTTTTCTAGCTAGACATTCCTCAATCTACACCTCTGTATTTGTTTATTATTCATGTTTCTCCTAATTACTGCTGGTTTTCTTTGCACAAAGCATGCTACCCTATTATAGAAAAAAAAACAACCCTAGACTTGTTTAACATGATTTGTTCAGACAAATGTATATTGTCTGTATTTTCTTTTATGTGCTTATTAATAGATGCCAGAATGAAAAAAGAAAACTTGTAAGAATATGAGAAATTGTCCATACTGGACCAGCAGTCCATCTACCCTAGTATACTGTATCCTACAGTAACTGCAAACTTATTCCTGGAGAAGGTTAGGAACAAGACTCTCATATCTCCTGATTATTTTCAGGTCAGGGGACATTTTTCAAATTCTTGTGATTCATTTTTATTTACTAACTCTGAGTAAGTTTGTATACCATAACTTACTAACTCTGAGTAAGTTTGTATACCATAACTGTTCAGTCTCCTCACAAATGACTGCAAGTATTTAAAACCCACAATACTTTCTGGAGGGAGCTCTGCTCTCAATCTGTTGGTCTGGCCTGCTACTAGAAGAATGGAATATCTCTTCCTCACGTTAATTTTGAAACTGGTTACTGACTTCTTTCAAAATACCCTAGTTTTCACTGAATCACAGAATCACAGAATATTAGAAGTTGAAAGGGACCTCGAAAGATCATCCAGTCCAACCACCCTGCCAGAGCAGGATCACCTAGACTAGGTTGCAGAGGAACACGTCCAGGTAGGTTTTGAATGTCTCCAGAGAAGGAGACTCCACAACCTCTCTGGGCAGCCTGGTCCAGTGCTCCGTAACCCTTACAGTAAAAAAGTTTTTCCTCATGTTCAGATTGAACCTCCTATGCTCCAGCTTGCTCCCATTGCCCCTTGTTCTATCATTGGACATCACTGAGAAGAGCCTGGCTCCTTCCTCCTGACACTCGCCCTTCACAAATTTATAGACATTAATGAGGTCACCCCTCAGTCTCCTCTTCTCCAAGCTAAAAAGACCCAACTCCCTCAGCCACTCCTCATAAGGGAGATGCTCCATTCCCTCAATCATCTTAATTTTCATATTTACAGAGAAAGAGAATAATCAAATATTTTTTTCCTAGACATTTAAATCTTGCAACAGGTTTAAAATTCTTATTTCCTACCATCCTTTCTCTTTATAGAGGTAAGTGGTATGTTAATTTTTTTTTCTTCTCAGGTCTTCTAGAATGTCTCCAACCATCATTACTTTAAAAAAATACTCATCAGTAGACCTTTTAGTGCTCTCACATGTTCCCTAATCAATAAAGACACTCCAGATAAAACTGGAATTTCCCTTAATCCACAACTTCCTTTAACTTGATCTTATCTTAACCTTCTGGTGAGCCAAGAGACATATACCTCAAATTTCTACAAAGAACCACATCTTGCAAGATTCAGTATTTCCTCACTGAATTAGATTTTTGTGTCAGGAGTCAAAATTCTTAAGAAGTATCAACAAAAGCCTGGTAATGAGCATTAAACACTTTTGGAAATCTGTCACTTCTCTTTTGTATGCAAAATAAAACAGAATTGTTCTGAAATATTAACCCATGCTTTGGACAATAACCAGTGGCTTGAGTGCTTTCAAAAACATGACATCCTAGTTTTCACTGTCTTTCTGAAAAAGATGAAAAAAATAGGCTTACCCTCAGGCCAAGTTCCACATTTTCTCCTCCATATATGTGCATTCCACTGTCCAGTACACCAATCTCACCCAAAAATTTCCTATCTGCTGCAAAAATCCCCATTATAGATGGGCTCCTGGACAACCAAACAAGTAAAAAACAGAAAGAAGCAACAATGATGGAAATAAAATAAAGTCAAGTAGCCATCAATCACATCTTGAGTTTCTGGGTCTCCAGTCGTATATGAAAGAGAATAACATTTAATTCAGAACAACAAGTGTATCAACTTTAAAGAATCCTGAAGATAGCAAATAAACTTTATCAATGGTCTAAAAAGCATGATATAGTATTTTTTAAAGAATTAGATCTATTTTGAGAGGAGATGTAACAACAATTTTCACATATTTAAAACAATAAGAAAGAAATCAGATTATACTGCAGAAAGGAAAATTTAAGTGTGAACTAACACTACCTAACTTTAAGCAAACTTAAACACTAAAGCCCGTTGCCAACAGGGATTGTAGAATCACTGTCAATTGAGGTTTTGAAAGAGAGATGAGACAACTGTCTGGCAGGACAAAATCCTCTGTAGACTAATCCATCCTAGAGGTGAGGGAAAGGAGAATGAAAGGGCATTTGGTGCTCTTTTGATATCCCCATTCTCTATGGCCAAACCCATTTCAGTTTCCTCTGGCCTTAAGAATTGTGGACACTCCCATGTGAAACATTCTTTAGCCTACGTTTGGCTTGCTTTCACTCCGTTCTTCTACCCAAACCATTAATGCTCACTACATAATGTTTTGAACACATACATGTTCACCATAGTTCCTTATCTAGGTATCTATACAGCCTTATCTCAAATGCTTGGCTGCCAGATGTAGCAGTATACAAATGAAGAAATCTGCAATATCATCTGACAAACACAGTACATTATTTTCAAATGTTTTCACAGTGCCTTTTGTCCTCAAGATCTGCACTGTAAATTTTAAAGCCCTTTATAAAAAGAAGTGTATTGAGTTAACCCTGGCTGGCTGCCATCAGGCACCCACAAAGCTGATCTCTCATTCCTCCTTCTCATCAAGATAGAGGAAGACAATAAGATGAAAAAGCTCATGGGCCAAAATAAGGATAGGAAAGTCGCTCAGCAGTTACCATTACCAACAAAATAGGCTCAACTTGTAGAATACTAATTTAATTTATTGCTAATCTAAAATAAAGGAGGATAGTGAGAGATAAAAACAAAACTAAATCACCTTCCCTCCATCCCCCCTTGTGGATAAGTGCTCTGGCATAGTCCTCTACAGGCTGCAGCAGGGCAACCTGCTTCACCATGGTCTTCTCCACAGGCTGCAGGGGAATCTCCGCTCAGGCGCCTGAAGCACCTCCTCCACCTCTTTTTTCACTAATCTCAGTGTCTGCAAGGCTGTTTTTCTCATATTTCTTCCTCAATCCTCTCACTCACAGCTGCTGTGCAGTATTTTTACCCTATCTTAAAGACATTATTGCAGAGGCACCACCGGCATTGCTGATTGGCTCAGCTTTGGCCATGCCCATTTTGAAGCCAGCTGGATCAGGCTTTATTCAACCTCTTTTTACAGAAGCCACCCCTCCAACTTCCACACTAATAAAATCTTGTCACATAAACTCAATAAAATAAGATAGGACTAAAAAAATCTAATGACTGTATCTTCTCTCATTAGTTTTTCTAATATTGTTTAGTGGATGGCTAAGGGACAGTCAATAACATCTGACATCCTTGTAGAATAAGGAAACAAATGAAGTTATATATTCATCATGAGATGGCTCCTGGTATCACAGTGCCAGTAACCATCTTGTGTTGAATACATAAACTAATCTGAGCAGATAAGGAAGGTATCAGAAACAGAAGCAAATATATTGGAACCTAAGCCTAGGAGTAAGGGGTCACTGTAGGTATAGCAGCTGTGTGCATCAAGTTCATGTATTTTTCTTGCTTTTGTGTGACACAGAAGTAGTAAAGGTAGAAAAAGGCTGCCCAGGATCACTGTAATCATGTCACATCAGGATCTTTAAAGAAAGTAGCACAACTTGAATCCATGCGAGTCCTCACAGACTCGATGCAATGGTCCAGCAAAGTTGTAAGATTCATTCATATCCTTGGGCAAGCATGGAGAGGGGCCACAGTCCATCTTGTGTTGTCAATATATATGCTACTACACTCCTATCTAAAGAACATAAGACAGAATAATCAATGACACAAGTATTGCTTGAAAACCTGACAGCAGGATCTGCACAGGGCAGATTCAGTAATACAGCAATGAAACTGGTATACCGAGATACTCAGGGCTGCTGAAGAACCCACACTTCCAAACCAGCTACCTAGATATAATGTGCTTCGTAGTTATCTATACCACCACCTATGAAACATCTTTCCTCTGCTATCTCTATATTGGATATCATGTACCTTGGCTTACTCTCAAATGCTATTCATACTTACCGGATGGGAGCTGTTTCATCTTTAAGAGCATACCAGTCAGCTGGTAAAGCTTCATAAGCACACCAGAGTGCCCAGTCAAATCCATCTGCAGCCGGTGAATACTGAAGAAGCTCAAAGTCATCAAAACGAACATTGTCAAATACTGGTGATATTATAACAGTGCGATCTTCTTTTATTCGAGACAAAATAGGTTCAGCCCTACCAAAATTAACAAACAGAGTCTATTCATCTTGAAAAAGCAGAAATCTAATGAACAGTACTAAACTTTACTGATTTTAAAACTGGGTCAGATAGTTTATTTAAGTCATTGACTTTGGCCTCTACAAAAATTTAGTCTTGAAGTGCTAGTAACCCAAATGGCTAATGCCATGGCTCAGTTCTCCCTTCTGCTAGGCACCTTCTGCATTTTGACTGTCACTAATACTAACCATAAGTTCCATAGTTAACTTTCTGAGTTTATTGCTATCTGGTCTGCTTCCTACAGGCTCTAGAGAGTCTTCACTATCTGCATGAAGAGATAAGGAATGGGAATGGAAAGGAAAGAAACCCCAAAAGGTGCTGTAAGCCCTGAGGTTGATCATTCACCTTCTTTCTCCTGTGTATTGATGGCACAGCTGCGGTGACCAATCAGTGAACTCCTACAATGGAAGAAGGCTTAGAGAAGGTAGGCAAGGATGATGTGCTCACAAAGCTCAAAGAGGAATGTAGAGAATGACTACAGCTATCACAAAAGTAGCTGAACTAATCCCAACACCAAGGGGACTGGAGGGTGGCCCTTGTTGTAGATAAATGGTGGTGTCAGTTGACTGGGTCAACTGGTTATGTACACGGTCTTCCTAAAATAATCAATAGAAAGTATTATCTTTCTGACCCAGCCAGACCAACATAGAAGTGTTTATGTGGCTCAGACCAACACAGGGTAGAAAAACCTGAGTACCCATCAAAATGAACTTTGAAGACAACAATGCACTTGAGTTGGTTCAATCCATGTATTTCCTTTCCAGCAACTGGAGATGCCCAAGATCTTGACAGTGAGCATATAAAGAGCAGTAATATGAATCCTGTTTGTATCGTGATTCAACTGTATATAGCATTTGCTATATTGTGCTCATGTGATTTCAGTATATTGCTGTATCACTTTTCTAAACCAAAATCCTGTGTACCTTCAAATAAGTAAATTTAGCATTAAAACACTAAACCCTCCTCAGGTGGAATATCTAAAAGAACCTTGTCAGGGAGTATCAGACTCCAACAGGGGGTGTCTTTTTGCTGGAGCCAAATCGTTGTTAGGCCTGGAAGAACTGACTTTATCTTTCCTTACATACTCTTGACAGCCCAACCTATCGTAATGAGTCCTGAAAGCCATGACTATAGGACTCCAGTATTGACTTTAGGACTGTAACAGCTAGAGTGTGTTAGTTAGTGTGTTATTGAAAGACAAAGAAAAATCTGGACCACACAGAGCCATTTTGGCCTAAGAATGGCTGGGAGAAGAACCTTGCTCCCAGAAAAGAAGACAACATGGAAAATAGTCAGCCAGTGAATTCAACAACCCAGAGGGGAGAGGATGTAAAAGAGGTTTGACACAAACTACCACCATAGACATCGCTATCTAACAGAATGTAAGTATCGACCATCAGCCACTTGTTTTGTCTCTCTTTGCAAAAAGAGTCCTGCAGAACTACAAGTCACTATTAAACTAACAGGCACCAGTAAATAAATATTAGTCAAAGCTGTAATAAGAATCAAAACAATTTAAAAAATCATTGGGTATTATGGCTGTGTAATATACTCAACAAAGGCCAAAA
The DNA here is from genome assembly GCF_000695765.1 of Mesitornis unicolor. Classification (NCBI taxonomy): domain Eukaryota; kingdom Metazoa; phylum Chordata; class Aves; order Mesitornithiformes; family Mesitornithidae; genus Mesitornis; species Mesitornis unicolor. The sequence continues at coordinate 57,786 of NW_010167228.1, forward strand.
CTGCTGGCAGTGGAACTAAACAACCTGCATCATTCTTATGTTATTTCCCTGTGTGACATCTTTTTTCCTAGAAATGTAATAAATATCTAGAAAAGGTAGGCCTTTCTCTCTTCCTCTTCACTAAACAGCTTATTCTGTTACCTGTCTGCTTTGCTATTTCTTTCAAACAATTTTATCCCTTTTACTCTCAGAAGTAAATGACTTGGTAGCTGCTAATTAACATGTGGGAGGCCAGGAAGGAGAGCCGTATATGGGATGCCTGTCCCAGCTACACAGTTACACACTCCTTGTCTATTCCTCTCTCCCCACTTCAGAACCCCCCCAGTCTTCGTAATCTTACCATGCAGTATTCACTTCAATATGGGCATCCAAAATTGCAACAACATCTGCAGTTGATGCCTCCCAGCCAGAAATCCGGGCTTGTGTTAGGCCTTGTCTTTTCTGATGTCTGATAATCTTCAGCAGTCCAGGATGGTTTATATCATAATTTTTGATGCGTGTTTCCAAAGGTCCTTTTAGATCATCTAAAACCAGCACCCCCATTTGAATGATTTAAAAAAAAAAAAAAGTTAAGAAAGGAGTTATCAATACTAAGAAATTGAAAAGATCATGTAGGTAATGACTTTCTATCTTCTCCCCATTCCAGACTGAAAACTGATTTGTTCTGTCCAATAGAACAGGTGGCGTTATTCAGGTACTGATGAAATCAAGAGGTTTGTTTTTAAAACCAGCTTCCATTCCAATAATTTAGTTAAGTACCTCAATTTCATTTACATATAGTGCTATTATAGGGCTTCTAAACCGTACACAAACACATCAGTATGTGGAAACTTTAGAAGTGCACCACAACAGCAACCAACTAGCTGTCTTAGTGCAGTAATTTCTGTGTGCATCTTCTACCATGTGGAAAAGAGAAGATAAACAAGCCCTGAGAACGTGAAATGCTCCTGTAAGAACTGTAGGCATGCCAACCCCCTCACCAGAGAAAAAAATAGTGTCAGAAAAGGAATAGAAAGTTGGGACCTCTTCACATCATTTTGGAAATTCATTTAAATTTTTGCTCCACCCAAACTGACATGTTTTTCTAGCAGCTACAAAGTCTTAGAAAAATGAGAAATCAAACACATGTCATCAGGCAAGGAAGAAAAAAAAAAAAAAGACCACCCTTAAGTTCGGGGTCATGATTGTTCCTTACAGATGATTTTACAGTGCTGTGTTCAGCTCAATTTTAAGAGCAACAATGCACCCACCGCTTCCCCAAAAGTATTCTCCACAACCCAAGACACCACTCTTCAGTGAACTATTTCAGATACCTACAGAGATAGTTTTCTTAGCATACTGTCACTTTGGTACCGTGCCTGATGAGACCCTGATGATAAATACTGTCCCACTCCAATTTTTAAACTTTTCGGCTGTCCTTTTTCAGGCTACTGAGCTGCACTTGTTTTTCTCATTTACTCAATTTACTTCTTAATTTTGAGCACTCTACTCTGTGTGCACCCAAAAGGCATTGTGGCATTAAATTAGCAAAGTTCCTGACTTCCCTGGGTCACTTACCGTTTGAACTGTAATCATCTACCAGGATGATTTCTTTCAATAAATGAGATGGTGTTCGGTTAATTATACTAGTAATTGCACGTAAGATGATTGACAGTGCCTCATTCATAAATATAAGTACAACACTGAGTGTTGGAAGGTCTTTTGGATATGTTTTCATTATACAGCTGTAATAGAAGAAAAACAACTTTAGCACAGTTTCTAGAGAAAGTTAGAAAGCAAGGCAGCTGCAAGAATGCAGAATTGGGATGATGGGCTTAAAACATATAGCAAAAATCAGCATAAAAGTAGAAAAAAAGGAATTCCCAAATCCAAGTTTCATTATTCATTTGAACTGCATTCTGTATGTATATCAACCATTGGGGTAAAATTTAAATTTCTGTTAAAACAACAACAACAACAATTACTGTTTCTCAATTCAAAATAGTTATAAAATATTAAAATTAAAGAATACAGTTAACTCATCCAATGATGATTAGTTTACAGTGATTAGGCAGTGGACATGTGAGTGAAATTTGACTTTTTGCATTTACAGGAGATTATGACAGTGTCCAAAGTTGGCAGTAGATAAAATCAAATTAGATAATAATCCCTTTATATGTTCAGTGAAGAAAAACAAGCTAGGTCTAGCTACACTTTTAAACTGACATGTAATAAGGATTCCCTTGGACAAGGAATCTCTTTGGAAATTCTTGAAAGCGCTTCAAAAATCCTTCTTACAGAGTAAGCCAGGCTTTGTGGAACTCTATGCTACTCCAGAATAAATTGTTCCAAGTACTGAAACAAACTCATTTTGTGCTATTTGAACATGTCTGTACTTCCTGCTTGCTATCAAAAGATTTTCTTTTTTTTAAGTATATATTGGGAATATATATTGGAATATCTGCTAATTAACACCCTGGCCACCAGGCAGATGGTGAGGACTAGGTCTTCTTCATAGTGCTAAGCACTAACTCCCTCTAGAGCAGACAACAGAGCATAGCTGCATTCTCAGGCTGATCATTCCCTGCCCTTAGAAACATGTTCATAAAAGCAATACTCAGACTGTGAGTTGGGTGGCTACCTAATGCAGCTCTCTGAAAGCCAGGCTTATACTCCAGGTAGAACTCTACAGTGGCAGTTGTGCACAAATAGAATGCATTTTTGTTGGAATTTGTCCATTAGCTTTATTCCCCATTAGCACTGGAGCCTGGATGAATAATATCTGCAAAGGCAGTCTCTGAAAATAAATCTTTAGGATGTGTTTCTGTTTCTTTATGATGCTAAGCAGAAAAGCACCAGGCACTGCACCCATTCTTTGGGACCACATAGACTAATCATGCATTTTAGATATTTATAAGCACTGAGAGGGGATCTTATCAATGCTTAAAAATATCTAAAGGGCAGGTGTCAAGAGGGTAGGGCCAGACTCTTTTCAGTGGTGCCCAGCAACAGGTCAAGAGACAACAGGCACTAACTGGAACATGGGAAGTTCCACCTGAACATGAGGAAAAACTTCTTTACTGTGAGGGTGCCAGAGCACTGGACCAGGCTGCCCAGAGAGGTTGTGGAGTCTCCTTCTCTGGAGACATTCAAAACCCACCTGGATGCCAACCTGTGCAGCCTGCTGTAGGTGAACCTTCTTCAGCAGGGGAGTTGGACTAGGTGACCTCAAGAGGTCCCTTCCAGCCCCTACCGTCCTGTGATTTGCTCCAGCCACCTCTCCAAAACTATCCCCCAGTAGAGTGGGGATTGTTAGGCTCAGGGCTGCCTCAAGAGGATTTGTGACTGGCTCACCACTGCAAAAAGCCTGTCTCAACCTTGTCTCCTCTGCAACACTGCCCTACACACATTCACACAACTTCACACCCTCTGCCTGAGCACCCCAAAACATGCTGCACAGAAAGTCCCCTAAACTCACTCTGGAAGCTACTACACAGCCCTCACTCGGCTTCAGACACTGTGAACCAAGGAGTGCATGCAAACTGTCATTACGTGCCAGAGTTAAGGCTTGATCCAAGACCCAGAGGACACCCACAGTCAAGGGCAATGCATTACCGTCTGCCCTAGATGGAACGAGCTCCATCCAAGCAGTACGATGAGGAACCAGTTGCATAACCTGCTCTTTACATCTTCCAGAGGGCTGCCAGTAAGACAACTCCCCTTTTCCCAAGTGCGACATTGTTAATTCACGCCTCGCTTGCAATCCACTCTGCTCCCAACATCCTTTTTGGAAATGCTCTGTCAGATTTAGTACAAGCAACCACAGATACAAAGGTATAGGTTTGCAGTATCTCTGTGACATTCTCCCATGTTTACACCAGTTAATCCCTGTAAAGCTTACTATTATCTTTTGCAATAAACTGTGTATCCTTTTATACTATACAAAAAAAAAGTGTTTGCTTTTTTAACATATACTTGTTCCTAATGAGGATTTTAATAGTTACTTATGCCAGCTCCCATGGTACCACTGGTCTGCATTAAAAAAATATTATCTATTGGATTCAAGAACCAGCTAATTCCTGGAAAAATCCCTTGAGGGTTCTTTTATGAAGTGAATGGCTTACCTAAATCTTATTTACCCCACTATGTTTTTCATGCAGTTAATCCTCAGACTCTTTGCTAGCTTGAGGGAAGTACAGAAAGAAAAATAAGGCTATAAGGAAGCTCATAAGGTCACCGGTCCATTATGGCTATGTCTGAAATATGATACATAGGAGTGCCAGCAATTCAGCTCAAGTGCTGAATCGTCCCTCACCCTTCATGAGACTCACTGGCCAATAATTATTTCCAGCCACCTCTCCTCTTTGATTTCTAATCATCTTTTAATAAGCAGTATAGATATTCCCCACTTAGTCTGCAACATAGCTAAGAAAAACAAGCATTTTGTAAAAAGGGGCAGAATTTTACAACATAGGGGTTTACTTTATCAATTATATTTTGAGGGTTTTACAAAGGGGAAGTTAAGAAACACCACTTTGGATATCTCAGCACATATGAGACTTATGTAAAACAACTTAAGAGACCAGAGAAAGCATGCTTCAGATGTCCTGCCTTTGGAGCTTAAATAGAATGTAAACGGATCGGGTGGTCTCATACCTTCTGAATACTAAAGTTAGTTTTTCCTCTTTTTATTGGCAGTTCGAAGTCCTATATCAATTATAATGTCAGCATTATATTCTTTTTCCTAGGTGTCTTCTTTACACTGTGACTTTTCACAGCCTTTGGAGTATCACAAGTCTGAGCAAAGATTTGGAAGAAAATTATAGGAAAAAAAACTAAACAGAGCACAAATTTGTTAGTAGATAATTTTAACTTAATCCAAAGCAATGCAGATCCTTTTAATCCCTTTCCCTTTAAATTTCATGTATACTTGTGAATGTAGAGAATGTATACTGCACCTGGGAGATCTGGTGTCTTTGATAGGTCGATCCAGAGGTAGACGGTCACTGAGGTAAACATTATACCCATAACTTAAGAACAAATTCTGTGCGACAGTTTGCTCCTCTTCCCTTAAATCTTTACCCCACCGTTTGAACAAAAATGAGTCTGGGTACAGCAAACGTACAATCTTCTTTTCCTCCTTTGCTTTATCAGCTTCGTGGACTTCAGACCTGGAGGTATCTTGCAGTTTCAGATCTATCTGCTTTATACTTTTACGAAATGCTTCCACTGATTTTGCTGATTGAAAATAAAAGAAGGATTAATTATAACAGCAATTGTCAACACACTCATCATCATAACTGAGCCACATTTTACTTATGACACTGCAGGTCAAGAGATCCGTGAAGTTACAACTAAAGTGATATTCACATGAGAGCAGCATCAGACCCTCCTGCCTACATGAGAACAGTTTTTAAACATCACGTTTCACAACAGCCTGCATCAGATTCTGCTCTCAGTAGCATGAGTAAGGGACACTGTGCTGGCATCAGTGGAGAAAACCGTGAGTAGGAGCAACACAAATTGTTAAATCATGCTCAAAAACTTTCCATAATTTTATGCTTGAGCTACATTAGTGTATTAAGGATCCATAATGGGATTCCCATCTAAATCAAGTTGTTGATATATTTGTCTGGAAGGTAAATACAGTAAATGAGCTCTTTGCCATCTCTCTTAATAAGCTTACTGGAATCTTTTGACTTCCGCTCAGAAATATTTGAACAGAGTGAGCCCTAATCTCTCAAGATTTTGTTAGGTTCACAATTCTGTGCCATAATGAAAAGGCACAGATAGCCTGTGTAAGGCTGTCTAGGACATATTGCTTTTGAAGGTAAATAAAATAAATTCAAAACTAAAGATGGAGGAAGAGTCTTCTCCTGGTGTCTCATGAAAGGACAACGGGCAATGAACACAAACTGAAATACAGGGAATTCCATTTAAGCATAATAAATATTTTAAAATTTTAATTTTATTTTTAACTGCTGGAGTGACTGAAAACCAGAACAAGTAGACCATATAGGTTAAGTCTCCATCCTTGGAGATATTCAAACCCTGACTAGACAGTGTTCTGGGGAACCTGCTTTAGTTGATGCTTTGAGCATGAGAATTAGAATAGACCATCTCCAGTGGTGCCTTCCAACCTCAACTATTATGTGATTCCATGACTACTCATTGAAGTGAAGGCTTTAACTTTCTTTCAAATGGCTCTAAGATAATCAACAAAAGCTATGCCCAACTATAGATGTCCACGAGACTAGGTGCCAGTGAAGACATTGTCAGCAGCAACAGTGACAGTATGAGAAGGGAAATTCCTTATTGAGTTCAAGGGTGCCCCAAGTGGCATTTCAAACAGCTAGTTTCAGGCTTGGATGATTGAGACATTCTAGGTTTCTTCTCCTGTTCTACCTACCGTACCTCCCAGCTCTAATGTGCGTAGATGTGGACAACATGACTGTCAAAGCAATGCCAGCCAGCAAAGTTCTGGCTGCTTTAGCCCTCCTATCACTGCCATAAGCTGATTAGATTCAAACAACATGGAAAAAGTGGGAAATCAAACAATGCAAAGGAAATAAAGAGGTGGATTATTCAGCCTTTATTCAAATGGGTCTATTGTGCCCACTTCCCAACAGCCCAACCTTCAACAGATACCGGAAAACAAGGTCAAAATTCACAAACCCCACCATGAGAAATAAAAGACCCTTTCTAAATGAATACTGCTCATATACAAGCATATCTGCTGGGATGCACTTGGCCTTTCACTGTCGTGGGATGAAAGAGAAACAGTCCTGCCAGCAGATTTCACCTAATGCTGCTTGAAAGCATAGTCTAATCGTGCAGGTGATGCTAATTTCACCAGCATCTTTTCCCCACAGCAGCTCTATTGTGTCTATGCTCAAGGTACATAAAGGAAAACGACCAAGTGAGTCACAGTTCCCCTTGTTGCTCACCCACACAGCAGAAGCTGAGGAAATGGGGCGTTTCCAGTTCCTCTCAAAAGTAGCTTTTTATGGCAAACAGAATAAAGACAGGAATAATAGCTGCCCGAGATGAGTATGCTGGTACAAGCACCACCTTAAAACTGCTTAACAATTCTAAAAGAGTTCAGGGTCAAGGACTGTTTAGTATGCAAAAAATAATCATGATGACTCTGAAAAACTCTATTGCTTTGTGTGTAAGTAAAGAAGCTATCGAATCTTTTTGAGATTACAAGAAATAAAAAAAAACCCAGACAAACAAGCCAAACAATCAAAGGTGTCCAGGGAAACCGAAAGAAATATTATTGCTGCTGTCTATTATTCTATCCTTCAGGAAACCTAGATACCAAATCTGCAAAAAATTAAGGGGATTTTACTTACAGAGGTTATGAATGTTCCAGTCCAAATGGTCCAGTCGCTGAAGAATATTATTTTCTTGGTTCAGAGACCGAGGATTAACTTCCAAGGAATCAAGTCTTCCCTTTTTTTGGTCTTGCAGAAAGTGCACCAGGTAACACACAAAACCTGCATTCATGATTAACAGCACAACTTTATGTGGTCTCTTCCATGGTGCCATTGTAAGCTTAAAGAAACTCAGAGTTCTGCTGCTGGTTGGAGTTTGTCTGTGGTTCTGGGTCTGCACTGAGTCTTCTTTCCAGATGCACTGTTCCAAGTTGCCTCTACTTGACTGAGAGCTGAGACTGCTCAGATGAAGTAATTAACAGAGTCTAATGAGTCATAGAACTGATGATGATAAGGTGCAGCTTAAAGGTATTTTCACTTACATGCTTACCTGTATCTGTAAAAGTTATCAGTGTCAGAGATATCACTCAGCTCTCACTGGCTTGTGTAATGAGTCATGTGAACCGAGCAAGCACCTGTGGTGATGCTGTAGGAAGTGCAGGGCTGTTAGGTAGATGACAGAAAGCCTGTCATGCAACAAAGCACACGTACACACAAAGACAGTTGGAATAAACTGCAAGCCAATTCTTTGTTTCCTGATCGTTGGCAGCTGGGGAACTGTGAATCTAATTAAACAGAAATGTGAGAATACATTAAAATGGGTTTTCCATCAGTTTTTGTGCTTGCAGGAAGCAATTGTGACTGGTATAGGGCACTTCACAGCCCTCTTCCACACAGCCTATTCCTGCAGGTCACCATACCAAAACCCTCCCAGTTATGCCTAGTATATGTATGTGAATATGAAGCAACACCCACAGCAATAACTAGTATACAGAGCTTTCCTTTCCATAAAAAATACCAAGCCTCTTCACACTTTCCAGCATTGCTGTCCCAGCAAGGGCCATCTGCTGGCCACAGTCCCTCAGGGTTTCCCTGTCCCAGTATGTGTCCTTTATGGGCCACAGTCCCTTCAGAAGTGTCTCTTTCCAAAAGTGCATCTGCAGCCCCATGCCTCCTCCTCAGCAGTGTCTCCTGCCTTAAAGGCTGATGCTCTTTCTTATGTATATCAATTCATGGCCTCTTAGAATCACAGAATGGTTTGTGTTGGAAGGGACCTTAAAGATCATCCAGCCCAAGCCCCCTGCCATGGGCAGGGACACCTCCCACCAGACCAGGTTGCTCAAAGCCCTGTCCAACCTGGCCTTCAACACTCTCGGGGAGGGGGCATCCACAACTTCCCTGGGTAGCTTGTGCCAGTGTCTCACCACCCTCACAGTGAAGAATTTCTTCCTAATATCTAGTTTAAATCTACCCTCTTCCAGTTTAAAAACATTCCCCTTCGTTCTATCGCTACCTGCTCTGGTAAAAAGTCCCTCCCCAGCTTTCCTATAGGACCCCTTCAGGTACTGGAAGATTGCTATAAGGTCCCCCCAGAACCTCCTCTTCTCCAGGCTGAACAGCCTCAATTCTCTCAGCCAGTCCTCATAGGGGAGGTGTTCCAGCCCTCTGATTATCTTCGTGGTCCTCCTTCGGACCCACTCCAACAGCTCGACGTCCTTCTTATATTGGGGGCCCCAGAACTGGATGAAGTACTCCAGGTGGGGTCTCACAAGAGCAAAGTAGAGGGACAGAATCACCTCCCTAGCACTGCAGCCACCTGCGACAGAAATCTTAAGTTATGCCAGGTACATATTGCTGTAAGCGTTACTTCAAATTCACATCACTAGTGTATAAGTTGGGGTTTTTTTGCCGTCTGTAAAAGTCATCGAATTTTGGCCTGATTCATATGAAAAGAGACACACCAAGACTACTGAAAAATAACTGAGTTATGTATGCCAAGATCCCTCTACTATGTTAACTGCTGATAGAAAAGAAAGGGGGGAGGGGAAAAACCAGGATTTAAAAAAAAAAATAAATCTGAGATCCTTCCTCAAGCAAAAAAGGGCAGGATAGATGGATCTATAGATCTCCTTGATATTCACTTGCATTTCTTTGTCCTCACAGGTCTTCTCATTGCAAATGCTCCTAGGCAGTGTGACTACTCACCTGGCAAGCCCACCTGCACAGAATCACAGAAAGGCTGAAGTTGGAAGGCACCTCTGGAGGTCATCTTGTTCAACCTCCCTGTCCAAGCAGGTCCACCTAGAGCTGGTTGCCCAGGAGCATGTCCAGACAGCTTTTGAATATCTCCAAGGATGGAGACTACACCACCTCTCTGGGCAACTTGGGCTAGTGAGCAGCCAGCCTCATGGTAAGTGTTTCCTGAAGTCCACATGCAGTCCAAGTCACAGGTGGGTTACTTCCTAGGCATGTGGGACATACTATGTGATACTAGGAAGAGCATTTGGGGATTGTACAAGACTTATTATGGGATCCTCAAGAAAGGAACTAAAAGCAGGAAGAAGGAGAGAACAAGGTAGTTTGAGGAGGAACAAACATGGAAGAATGAGTGGCTGATCAGTATGCTTGTCTGGCCATGCTCTGCACCTGATCTGTCCTGTCCTCTTATTACACTCCATTTCTAAGCATATTCCTGGGTGAAGGTCTTTCTATTCTTTGTGCATTAGTTTGCTTGGAGGTCTAAGTGCCAGCAACCGTAAATCATAGTTCAGAGGGACTGTGTGCCTCTGGTGCCAGCAAATTAAGTGACCAAAGTGAGTGAAACCAAGTCTTGGCAATGGAACTGGTGACCTAGAGTTTATCACAAATTGACAGCTAAATCTCTTTCCCATCCAGAACTAACTTAAGACTATAAAGCATAGCAGTGTACAGATGAGAAACAGGTAAGGATCATGCTGGCAAAATCCGAAGCAGGCAAACAACTTTTGTTTTCATTTTCACACATTTCTGTCACTATGCAGTTACTGCTCTGTTTAACACTTCCCTGGAATACAACCCTGTACTTTGCCCAGGATGGCCTCAGCCTTCAGAACTTCACCAAGTGCAGTGGCAGCCTCAGCTTTATTTTAAGTGATGGCAATATCTGTTTCAGGTGGAGTTCTTAATAAAATTATATCTCTAGAACATGTATGTGTTCCTATTTATCCACCATTCCCCTAGTAAGTCCCAATCCTGTTGGCCAAATAAGCAACTCCACACAGAAGAGACCCTGCCACTTACCCACTTGCAGAAACACTACAGCATAAGTTTAAGCCTTACACACCAGTTAATTCAATGGCAGAGACATCACAGTCACATAACAGGGATGAAATGAAGTGTTGATGCCCTGCTAGACACCCAAGAAAGCAAACACAAGACACAAATCCAGAAGAAACTAGATTTCTTTAGGTGAGAATCCTTCAGCTGCTCACTCAAGCTCCTGTTTACAAAACACTGTAGGCCAAGGAAGCTTGGACAACCTTCCAGAGTCTGTAACACCCATAGCAAATTTTTTTACATAGCAAAAAGTCAAAAGCCGGACTCACCACACGCACTGCTGGTTGAAGGGATGCAGGAGCTCCAGAAACAACATGCAAACACAAGGTGACACTATCTTCACAGAGCTTCCAACACTGCATTGCTAGAGACTCAAGCTGAGTCGTCTTCATGCATCTGACTTCTATTAATACCAAGCAGGGCTTCTCTAAATTGCTTCTAGTCACCTTTGCTCTCAACCTTCCCAGCAGCCACACCTGATCACACCTAAAAGGCTCTTCAGCTGCAAGGCAATAACAGCAGCTCTACTCTGTCTGACAGGTTTTGGTTCTCCATTTGATAGTGCAGACTTTGACCCAGGACCAGAAGCAATGGGGCACCTCCTCTAAGAAGAGTTAATTTGCAATAGCCAGGTTCAGGAATGTTCTTGATACAAGTGAACTCAGTAGTTTTAAAACAAGGATGTGCATCCTCTATTGCCAAAATCGACAAGTTGCTGTTGTCAAAGTTTGCTGTTGGCCAAGATCAGTAAGACCCTGGTAGAGAAAAATAATGGCATACCACCATGCCAGTAAACAAAACTTCATTAAGGCACAGGGTCATTCATTTCCCAATTATTGCCAATGCTGTAATTGTTCACATGTTCCTGCCTGCATCATCTAGGACTTTGCCTGCCACAATTTGCAGAGTAAGACTTTACAGAGACATTTCCCCATGGGAATAACTGGAATGAGTGTGTTCTGGTCAGCATGCAGGAGACTGTGGGGGGCTGACCTTGGCTGGACACCAGTGTGAGAGAGTTGCTGTATGTCTCAAACATTGTGGCAAGATAGGTCCTGTATGTTATGTTAAAATACAGGCTCTGCAAGTTCTGCTTATCAATGTGGTTAAGTGTTAAGCATAGGAAGATTAAGTGTTAAATGTGGGAGCCAGGAGGCTCTATCTGTGGGAGGACTCCCATTTGTGTGTTGCCAGGCAAGACAGCTCGCTGTATATGGCCAAGGGTCACCTGGAGTTTATTTAGAGAAGGGGCTCACAACCACCCCCCACAATGGCACCTGTGCAGCAGACCAGGAGTTACCTAAGTCTTGGAGGGACTGGACTGTACAAAAGGCACTGACTCAGGGAGCCATGTGTGCACCCACCAGCAGAGGATTGCCCATCATTGTAATTGAGGAATCATTGCAGGATCCAAGGGTGGTGGTATCTTTCCTTATCTCTTACCTTTCCTGTCTCTTTTCTTTTCCCTCTTCTTATAAAGGTTTCCAGTAACAATGCATATTGCCAGCATTTTCACATTTTCCAAGTTCAAATTGTTTACGTTATAAATAAAACATTCCATTGATTATTTGGTGCTGTTTCACCTTAATTTACCCTGAGGGGATGTGCAGAATCTTAGTCACTCTCTCCCTGCCTCCGAGGGCAACCAGAAGCCCACCAAAATTGCTCTATCACTCACCTCCTCAGCTGGACAGGAGAGAGAAAATGGAATGAAAGGTTCATGGGTTGAGATAAGGACAGGGAGAGATCACTCACCAATTACAGTCACAGGAAAAACAGACTAATCTTAGAGAAATTAGTTTAATTTATTACCAATCGAAATCATAGTAGGATAATGAGAAATAAAAATGAAATCTTAGGATACCTTCTCCCCCATTCTCCTGGGCTTAACTTCATTCCCATTTTCTCTACCTCCTTCCCCACTTGAGTGGCACAGGGGGATGGGGAATTGAGGTTGCAAGTCAGTTCATCACACATTGTCTCTGCTGCTCTTTCCTCCTCAGGGCGGGGACTCCTCACACTCTTCCCCTGCTCCAGCGTGAGGCCCCTCTCTCACAGGAGATGGTCCTCCACTAACTTCTCCAATGTGGGTTCTTCCCACAGGCTGCAGTTCTTCACAAACTGCTTCAGCGTGAGCCTTTTCTGTGGGGTGCAGTCCTTCAGGAACAGACTGCTCCAGTGTGGGTCCCCCACAGGGTCACAAGTCCTGCCGGCAAATCTCTTCCAGCACAGGCTTCCCACGGGATCACAGCTTCCTTTAGGGGCATCCGCCTGCTCTGGCATGGAGTCCTCCATGGGCTGCAGGTGGATAACTGCTCCACCGTTAACCTCCATGGGCTGCAGGTGGTTATCTGCTCCACTGTTAACCTCCATGGGCTGCAGGGGCACAGCCTGCCTCACCATGGTCTTCACCATGGACTGCAGGGGAATCTGCTCCAGCGCTTGGAGCACCTCCTCCTCCTCATTCTTCACTGACCTTGGTGTCTGCAGAGTTGCTTTACTCACATATTCTTACTCTTTCCTCCTCTGGGTGCTATTGTTGTTGCACAGCAACTTTTTCCCCTTAAATATGTGATTACAGAGGTGCTACCACCATGGCTGATTGGCTTGGCCTTGGTCAGTAGCAGGTCCATCTTGGCTGGCATTGGCTCTCTCAGACATAGGGGAAGCATCCAACAGCTTCTCACAGAAACCACCTCTGTAGTCGCCCTGCCCTTCACTACCAAAACCTTACCACACAAACCCAATACAGTCTGCCACCAACAGATTTGTCCTTCCACTTTCTTCCAATGCCCGAGAACAATTCCTCAACTGATCTTTCATGATAACATAGAGGTAACTCCATACACAGAATGCTGCGCCTCCTTCTCCACAATAATGTTGGCTAAGCCAGAAAATTAGATACCTGTATTTCATTAATGATACAAAGGAATTATGAAAAGAAAAAATATGCAAGGGAATAGTTTGTTTTCATTAGGGTTCTGACAGCTCCAAGAATACGTATAGGTTATTTGATTCATACATGTTAAAAAGTTGATCTTAAAATGAAAAGGAATAATGGTAATTAATCTGATCTTTTTTTTTCCTGATGCATAAAACAAAGTGATCTTACCTGTGCCAAGACACTCTCACTTCTTTTAAACTTTCAGTACCTTTTTTTTTGGGGGGTGGGGGGGAAGAGAGGTAAGAGCAGGGAAGCAAAAATAAAAAGATTAATCCCAGCATCACATTAGGTTGGTTATTTTGAAAAAAGAAAAGAAAAATAAAGGTTTCACTTTAACTTTTTTCATGAAAAGAGAAAGACAAAAATAGAATACGAAAGTATTTTCACGACACATACAGATTATGCTTTTGTTGAAATTTTATGGAAATCCAGAAAAAAGAAAGGACCTCTGGACAGAAACATGTCTAGAAAAAAATGATAGAATGAGATTCATCTTGGCAAAGAAAAACCTGAGCTAGCAAGAACATAGCAGATTGTATTGTGAAAGTCTGTAAACAGTGTAACAGCAAATAAACAACTGTCATCAAATTAACTACAGTGTAAAATGCTAGGAAGAAAAGGTAGGGCAGTTCAGGATTCACATGCTACCATACACAGCAAGGTAAGTCTATTGGCCGTAAACTCTGCTCAGATCACAGCTGAAATACTATGCTGATATTACTGCACAGCCCTTTTTAGAGTCATTAAAAAAGGAGAATCAGAAGGAGTGAAGAGCAAAGAGCATCTTGTAGTGTACATGGCATGGTTAAACCATAAGTACTGTATTATGCACTGTAAACATATAGGAATACCTTCATAGTAGAAATGTAGTACAATAGTATCTAAACACTGCGTATTTTTGAATATTTATTCTTAAAATACTCAATGTTTTGTTAAAAGTACCAACAAAATAGTACTTTGGTAATAGGAATGGTTTCTGCATGATTTAGCTATACTGGGGTGAAGAGTAGAGAGGGAGATAAGCATGCCTCAAAGAGCTGCACCCCTCCACTAATTTTCAGGATCAAAAAACGATCCTTCACTGGTCTTGTGTCGCAGCACAGACACCACTGTGGCACACTGAAGAAAGAAGGGAGGGGAAACATTTTCCAAGATGCAGAATTTCTGGGGGTCCTGCCAAGCACACTCAGCACTCTCCACAGCTAACAAGGAAACCCTGAGCAGAAGTCCCGTACTAGCTGAAGTCGGTGGCATTTTTGCTGAATTCTAGAATTCTTATCCTCTATGATAGAAACTGAGCACTGCCCAGAGCAGGCTCCTAGGGACATCAAAGGATAGGGCATTGGAACTGGGGTAGAAACAGAGGGCCCACACCAAGCAAAATTCCTGCACTAGCCAAAGGGGATGTTGTGAATCACTCCATATTCCTTTCAAAATTATTTGAAGCTATAGTTTTCAGGAATGGTAACTCCAGAGGAAAGATCATGAACTGGCATAAACAGTCATTGCTATAAACAGAACGAAGCCCTTCATCACTAACCCAAGACACACTTTCAACTTTTACTTTGTGAGGCAGTCCTCTGTGCACCATACATGACAACCTTGAACATCCAGAGGCCATGAAAACGACCAAAGGGCTGGAAGAGCTCTCCTATGAAGAAGGCAGAGAGAGTTGGGGTTGTTCAGTGCAGAGAAGCAAAGGCTCCAGGGAGACTTCATTGCAGCCTTTCAATACTTAAAGGGAGCTTGTAAGAAAGATGGGAACCGTCTTCTTACCAGGGCCTGCAGTGACAGAACAAGATGCAGAGGAAGACAAATTTTATGATCACAGAATCACAGAATGTTAGGAGTTGGAAGGGACCTTGAAAGATCATCCAGTCCAACGTCCCTGCCAGAACAGGATCACCTAGACCAGGTCACACAGGAACCCGTCCAGACGGGTTTTGAATGTCTCCAGAGAAGGAGACTCCACAACCTCTCTGGGCAGCCTGGTCCAGTGCTCTGTAACCCTCACAGTAAAAAAGTTTTTCCTCATGTTCACATGGAACCTCCTATGCTCCAGCTTGCTCCCATTGGCCCTTGTCCTGTCGTTTGACATCAAGATGATGGTGGTGAAATGCTGGAGCAGGTTGCCCAGGGAAGTTGTGGATGCCCCCTCCCTGGAAGTGTTCAAGGCCAGGTTGGACAGGGCTTTGAGCAACCTGGTCTGGTGGGAGGTGTCCCTGCCCATGGCAGGGGATTTGAACTGGATGATCTTGAAGAGGTCCCTTCTAATCCAACCCATTCAGTGATTCCTCATAGAGGTTTGGTTTTTTCCCTTCCACATAGAGGAAAATGTAGTGGAGCACAGGAAGAGAAACAACAGATAATACATACAGCCTTATAAACCTTATCCTCAAAAATTACTTTATTATTTTTCTAACTGTTCTGCAGAAGCTATCTCCCTTCTTTGTTGTTGTGTTATACTTTCTTGTACTGCACCAGAAAAGCTTAAGTATTAAAAAAAATCCTATAATACATGCATACAAAGCAGAAAACTTTGAAGGAAGATATTTAATGACTTTTTAATGAGTTTTATCAGCCCAGATGATAAATATTGGCCAAGAAGGTTACAGAAGAGGTGGAAAACCTAGAAAAGCATTTGCTAAGCAGTAACTCTGAGTACTGGCTGATTTAATTCTAGTCAAGACTGTGGCAGTAGAGAGGGTAAACCAATGCACATGTGTTGCTATACACGTTTCACAACTGGGCACTCCATGCCCTGCTGCAAATCAGAATTCCAGTAACAAAATCCCTTGGATCTGGATGAGATTCTCTAGTGGCAGTGAGAAAGGCAATTTCCATTTCCTAGATTTTATCTTCTCTCCCCCACACCCCCCCCAAAAGAAAAAAAACCCCAAACCAAAAAAACCCGAAACCACTACCACAATCAAACAAGCTTTGCCCATTAACATTAAACCACTCTCCAAAGTCTTGGAAGTAGATCAGCTGTGATTTATTGTTGCTGATTCACATACAAGTCAAAATGGAAGTGTGTGTCAAAACAGGCTTAAGAAAGCAGAACAGAAAGCATAAGTAGAGATGCACAGGAATCCAGAACTAATTTCATTCAGAATTTTCTCCAAAAGGTCTCATTTGCTTATTACAAAAATGTTGATGCTACCACCTTTGCAAGCTTTTTCAGAAAAGAATGGTGAGTCCCAGTCTATAACTCATCATTAAAAGGACAGAAAAAAGCCACATCAGCTTCATATCAGTGACAGCACACTGTCACTCTGTTCTCAGCTCTGCCATCAGCCTTCCTTTGCCATTTCATCAGTGTCCTTCACTGTCTGCCTCCATACTTCGAAGATGCTGCAGTAACACGATCATGAATTACTCATGAGTTCTTACAACGCTTTAAATATAGCAGTTCTCTGATCTCCTCATTTCATATAACGCGTATCCACGCATATCAGTTACGGCACGGGGGAAGGAAGAAGAGAAAACAGCAGGGAGAGAGACGTAACTACAGAATAACTACTGCCCATGTGAAAGCTTTTCTCAGTAATTAACCATATGCCCTCTAAGCAACTGAAGAAAGCTTTAAGGCTTTCCAAGTCAGTCAAGAAAGAAAAACTGAGAGGTACGAATAAAGCAGCAGACAGACAGGAAGGCTTAATTCTATGAATCACCTGTTCCAACTTGGAGCGATACACTATGAACAGCACAATTTGAGCGTTATCATATTTTCATCATAAATATGCACACAATTAGCAGTAAGTTCAAGTCAGAGTCCTAACAGCTTAGGATGCATACAGTCTTTGAGGAAACATAAGGTCCAAATCCTTCTCCCCACCCTTAGACACAGATACTATTCCCACGCACACAAGTTGCTCCTAAAACGCAAGTATCCTCCAGCCCTACTTGCAGGGGGATCTCAAAAAGCAAAGTGGGTTAAGTTTTCTGCTTTTGCTATTTCCTTCTCCTTCTTCCATACCTGACTCCTTTCACACTGAAAAATCACACTAGTGGTTACCTTCCCAATAAAGGATAAAGGCAACCAATACTTCCCACACAAACTCAAAATACAGAAGTGGTCTAATTTTTATGAGGACCACCACTACCATTAGAACAATCTCTGACAATATTCTCCTACATGAATTTCTCTTCACATCAGCCAAGATATACTGGTGCTCCAAGGCAGCACATGAACCAAATTAACTATCCCGAGTAGTCACTTTTTCCTTTCAGGCTAGCCGAGTGCCGTAAGTGAGATGTGATATTTTAGTGACACCTATGCACCGTTTCCTGTTTTCTTCTCAGTCCCAGGGAAATGCATATACTTTCCATCAGACTGTCCCAGGCTGGGTGGGGCATGGATATATATATCTATGTACATATACACGCACACAGAGAGACATACACATATATCTAAAATGAATGCCAGTATGATTGCCTTCACCAACTCTTCAGCCCTTATTGGTCCTTAACCATCTGTCTCCTAAGTGCATACACACTCACACAAATGATTCATCCAGTCCATAAACGTGCTGCTGAGTCTGCTTTCTCACAAGACCTTCTAGAGCAGGCTGAAGGTGGGCTATAGATTAGATTATTATACTATGTGCTGGGAAAGGACCAAAATGGGTTCCCTTGCAGCCAGAGAAGGTACCAGTGCCTTGTGGTACCAGTGCCTTGTATTATGCACCTAAATTTGTCGATGCACAGTTTTGAGCCTGACCTGAAAGTTCCTTTCTGGACAGCCTCCTGGCTGCATGCAGGCAAGTAACAGAGATGAGAAATGGCAAAGGTCAAGCAGGAGACAGGCTGCAAAAACCGGAGGCACCCAGCGTGCTTGAAGACCATTACCGCTTACTGCTCTACCAGTGACCTCTTGTGGGGAGGGTAGAAAACAGCAGCTCCGTCTGTCCCTCTCCGTACCAATTTGAGCGGCTCCCCTCACAAACGAGTCCACACCTTTAACGGACTTTCAGTAGTATGAAAATTGCAGACTGGCTGAAAAACTATTGCAAGCTGAGAAAGCAGCGACAGGATAAGCAGCAAGATCCTCTCATTGATAAACGAGTAGGGATAAAAATCACTGATGAAACTGAATTATAGTAACTTTGTACTCTGGACAGTATTACAAAATAAGTGACTTTTTTTTTCCTTACATTCCAGACCCCTAAAGAAATGGATAAACAGTGAGAAATCACACTGTCGTTTTTACAAAGTAGGAAGTGGAAGAGCTATGTAAGGCAAAAAATTGTGGAAAATGAAACTTGCAGCAGTAGCAGCTGAGCACCGATGTGACAATACTCCACTTTACCAGTATTCCTAGCTGATGTGGAGCAGGCTGCTTAAAGCAAACTTTTCATGGGTATTCATCACCATCATGTTCTCCATCTAATGACTGTCTGAATTAAGATCCTGTAGGAGTGGTCTGTGGTACAACTGAAGCCATTTGAAAAGCTGTGCTTTGAATGGAGGAAAAAATAAACAAATCACTGCATTATGGAAAGCATTCCTAGAACTGGCACATAACATTACAGCTTTACCTTGGACATTTTTTTTCTGCCCCAGTTTGCCACCTGAAAATGGGAACTGCTTGTTAGCCAAGCAGGACTATCATGATAATTGTGTATCTCTGTACTAAGTGCACTTGTGAAACAGTTCAGAAATACTACTGTCTTTCCAGCAGGATGTGAATAACATGCAATAAATCAAGATTAAAGCCACACAAATGAGCACTAATAAGGGTACTTATTTACAGTTAGGGTGTTATGGAAAAAAACCTTGCAGTCAGAAAAATAGTTAGGGGTCAAATCATTAACAATACACATTTCACTTCCAGTTTGCCCTAGCTTTTGAATGTTTGAATAGGCAGTTTTATTTCAGAACAACTGAACTTATAGTATCCAAAAAAAATAAACAATCTAAATTGAATGTATAGTATGGAGGATCAAAAAATTCATACTACCACAAGAGCCTACCTCTTCCTAACAGAGTAAACATTGGCAGCAGTAGGTTTTATGTGAAGAGCAAAATGTGGAAGCTGTTGAAATTTAAGAAACACTTTGCCCAGGAGTTTCACAGTAGTTTGGCAACAATACAGAAACAGTGAGATTCTGATCTTTGGCTCCAGCAGTGTGATTTAATCAAAAGACTCCTGTGCTTCCTTTATCCTTGACCATTCTGTTCTTTTCCATCTCTGTTCGTTCTTTCCTACTCTCCTTTTCCATTACCTATTCCACTCCATTCTCCACTTCAGATTTTTCTCTCCTTCCATATAAAGCTTCTACCTTTGTCCCTTGTCCCAGTTCCTTCCCTCCGATTTCACATCCAACAAAGGCAAGGAGTAGGAAGCTTGGAGATGAAAACACAACACGCTTTGTCACTCATTTTATCCCCTTAGCCCCAGTTTAAAACCAGCTTTCCCACCAATCTCAACTCATCCTAGTTTGTGTGATTTGTCCTACTCCCAGAACTAGCAGCTCACTCTTTGATTCAAGAAATGTCTTCTTTCACATCTTGAAGCCATCAGAACACTGCACTGTGTACAGAAGATCCAGATCTCTGCTCTCAGTTCTCAGCAAAGACTTACTCAGCTATAAGCTGCACCCTAGCAAACACTGTCCTTGCCAGAATTTAACCAAAAGCCTCCAGCAACTCTTTGGATATGGAAACAAAGCGCAGTTCTTGATCAAATTCAGGCAGGGATATTTCTTTGATCTTAAAACAATTGCAAATATTTAATCCTGAAGCAAAGCTTATCAGTCTTCCCAAAATAAAGACAATGTCCCAGCACAAAAGTTCTGAGCATCTAAAAATACTACTTTCTCTTTTAAAAATGGAAGAAACACCACATTTCCTCATGCCTTTGTGTCTACAGCACACAAAATTATCAGATGACATGTAGTAACTTGTTTACATGTCTGATTGACGCTCCTTGTGCCATTTTGGTTGGCATTTTCTATAACAGTTGTGTGCAGGGCAGAAAATAAAGTTTAGAATCAAGAAGTTAAAAACGAAGCTTCATCCGAGACCTCATAATCTGAGTAGGTGGCAGTACCAGCAAACCCTACTGGAAAGGGCATGTTCTAGGCAACACAGTCCCAAACTGCAATGTTCTTCAAATCACTTGAGCACTTACTAAAGCTCAGTGATATGCTTGCCTTGAGAGCCAAGGGAGAAACTGACTCATGTTAAGACACATTCTCTCTAGTCCCAACCTTCAAAATATTTTAATGTTCACCAGCTAAGCAACAATACGTAATTTGCTTTCATGACCTTTTAAAGTGAAAAATTGCATTTCAATGACAGTCTTCCATAAATGAAGAGACAACACTGGTGAAATATAGTTTACATGATTAATATATTTTACTCAGTATGTACACAGTTCTCCAAACAAATTGGGTCATACAAAGGCAGTTTAAGAAATGTTAAGTAACCACCAACTGTTACATGGGATATGTCTTAGCTGGTTTTGCTTCCTCCAGCTCAGCATCCAGCCAGCGGTATCTGCGGTGACGGCGCAGAACTTCAATTGCCTTTTGTTCTAGAGGTGTTGGTTGAATACCTAGGTCTTCCAAACCAGGAAGGTCAGGCAGTGTCATGTCTGTTGTGTGAAACTTTAAAAAGAAGAGGAAAAGAGCGCAAAAAGAAAAAAGGAATTCACTTGATGAAATGAACAGCGTTACACCCATTGCAATCATTCACATACTAAAAAAGTATTGTCACTCATACATGAGGTCACCTTTTTTTCTTCTACAGAAACAAACCAGCATAAATGCGTATTTCTAGAAACACTGCAATATATCAATACAATGTTCTACAAATGGCAGCTCTTGGGAGATTCCACCACAATTTCAAGGTTCCAGACATCAGACTGTTTCCCCGAAGAAAGAACCCTGCAATGCAATACAATACACTGCTGCATCTTGTGTTTGAATAGGCCTTCAGATATACTACAAATGTGGACTCAGCCAACTGTGCCTCAGTCCTCGTTCCTTGACTTATTTTGGCTCAGTATTTTTCCGTAGGAGGAAGAAAACATTCAATGCAGCCCTACAGAACTATGGCATAATTATACAAGGTACTGAGTACCCAGTGTACTTTGACAAAAGATACAGATGTTCTGCAGCTGGCAAAAAGTCCTTCAGGCTTCAGGTTCAGATTCAGGAATAAACAGCAGTGAGACATGCAGACAGTATCTTCATTTTATCTCCATTAGGTATATGTTATTCAGAAGATTACTACATTGCAACCACAAAAGTTATGCCAAACTTGTAAGGGCATATTTGAAGTGCAATTATGTAGATTCTGCTTTGTCAAGAAAATGTATGTTGAATTACCACCTTTGGTAGGTTGTTTTTCTCTGTTTAGACAAATATCTAATTCTATTATATTTGCAACACATATGACCTATATCTTAGAAAACGGGGATTTCTCTTGCGATATTATTCATTAAAAGGTCTTTAAGCCAACCACATCTAACTTTATGTAGATTACTTGAGGATGAAAAGCTGGGAAAGAGGAACAATCAGACACAGAATTGACAAGGAGAAACTTCCCTCTTATACTACCCATGCTATAGATGAATTGCAGTAGTTTTAGTGATTTGGTGCAGGCTTATTTTATGCAGTGTAAGTCTATACAGTAAAGAGGCAGCTAGAAGTAAGGAGATGTTCCATCTACATCCTGGGTCAATACAGCAAACAGAACTACAATGTGAATTCTTTCTAGTATTTGGGGCGAGTCAGTGGTCTGGGGTGGGGGGGGAGGAAGTTTTGTACTAGACCATGAATAAGTTTACCTCCTTTATTACACACACCATCCAATTTTTCCTAATCAGAATAAGAAACTGGTTTATTTCACAGATGGAGAAATGTAAATGGAGAAATTAATTGCTTACAGTTATTAAAGTAAGCAGCTCTAAGTATAGGACCCAGTTCTCCCAGATACATGCTAGAACCCTACCCCAAATTAATTCTGGGACAATCAGGTCAAAATAAGCTATTGATACTGCATCTTAATAGAAGGCATTAAAACTCCAACTCTGGAAAATAGTTGGGAGAGTACCTGCAACCTGCAGAGAGCAGCAAGCTTAGAGATTGTCAGAGTACATGACTCTTTTGGCTAACCTATCCATATGCCAACAGTTTTGACATTAATGCTTGCTAAATCCTACTTTTCCTCACTTGCAGTTGGATTTTTGCAAGGTATTTCTCCACCCCCACTTAGACACTCTAAGTTAGGAATAAACATGAATTCACAACACGTTCATGAGAAATGCAGGCTAATGTTGAGCAAGAATTTGGGCTGTATCCAGCACTGTCTGTTCAACTTCAGTTGCTAAAAATGCCATTATCTGGATCATATAAGTGATTTTGATGCATCTAGAGGTACATAAACTCACTAGTTACCTAAAGGTGGGGAGCACACCCCCCATCATTTAGCTACACATTGCACATCCAATCTCTACTTTGGCTTTGCTATTTTAAATAGCATGTGTTTTGGTGGAGGGGCACAGTGAAGTATGCAGCCTTAACCACTTCTGACACATAAGGTTGGGCCCTTTCCCCACCCCCATGATGTTACTTCTTGCTATATAATCCCTTATCAAGTGTTTTAACCACTTCCTTAAACATATTTAGAGAAATGTTAACTATTCTTCCTCTACCAATGCTAGTGGAAAGACTACATCATAATGATGTCTTTAAAAAAAAAAAATTTTTAGTCTCTCTCTCTCTTGCTAAGTCTTTCTTTGACTACAGCAGAGGAATCTCCAGACTGCTTTGACAGTGCACCCCCATGGCACTGCACACAAATAAGTTAAGAGCAAGATTGCAGAACAATTGTATGGCAGGAACCATAACCATTTCTTTTAGGAAGGTTATAGACACCTTTAAAAATTCAAATTTTCGTAGCATTCAAACAGTCTGAAAGCAATTCTTTATAATCAAATTGTAGCCATTGAACTGACTGAAATACACCACCACATGAAGCACACATATTTTGGCACTCCTTGAATGTAAAACTACAAGTGCAAGTTACAAATACACAATGAAAGATTTCCTATGAGGAATTTGTGAATAGTCCTGCACTTACCCGGTCCACTTTGTCTCGTGTTAACCATGGTTCAAATGGACTAATCTCAAAGAATCTTGCAACTAAACTGTAATTAGAAAGAGCATTGCAGAAGTAGAGTCATTATCCAGATGCACAGAAGAAAACAAGATTAGTAAAAATATTTCACACTTAATCAACAGTGAGCAACAGCTTGTAGCTGTTCTTTCACGAAATTAATTCATTAAAGCAGCGAACATGCCAGCCAGCAAGTTTTTAGTTGTGTTTCTGGTAACTTTAACTGTTTGCTATGGAATTACTTGATCTCCTATTCTTTTACTTTGGAAGGGAATGGAGGAGCAGGTATTAAGAAGTAAAAATGAGCATTTGTGGGTGCAGAAAGTAAACCTCCACATCCAATTCCCCACACACCAGAGGGTTCAGTTTTGCCCCTGCCTTTCCTCTAAACTCTGTTCCCTAGCAGTGTAGGCAGTAATCCAATTAGTTTGATTCAGTGTCTCTATGAGAAAACACACTTGCTGACAACTAAATGAGTTAACAGCCGTACAAACAAGATGATAGAATCTGGAGCAATCTGCATCTATAAAAAGGATGAGGATTAGTATATTTACAGTTAGCAAAAATGAAGCTTCCCTTGAAAGAAATAAAATCTTGCAAAGAAAATACAGTTCTTGCTCAGTGTCTTGGGACCAACAGTAATCAAAGTAGAATCTCTTTCTGGAGTGCTCACCTGGCAGACTAAGGTGTTACTACGTTACTGCACATAAACAGGACTAGGCTTATCCACCTTTTAGATGCACTCTTTTCTCAAAAATATGAAATACCACTTAGTTTAGCCCATAAAGAAAAAAGCATAACACGGACTGCAGCAAATGTGAATAAAACTAATAAGCACTCACAGTTACTTTTTAAAAAGCTGCTCTGTGTCAGCTGAGCCATGTTAACCTGATGCCTCTACAGCCAATTCAGAAATAGCAACAACAGTTTAAGATGTTGTTCTAGCATTATTCATCATCAGTTACATGAATCCAATGTTCAAGTCCTATTAGCAGATTGGTAGGAGGGTTCTAGTATTGGTGACTTTTTTAGCTTATTAGTTTTCACTGCCCTCATATCACAGACAAAGAAATGCCTGCTCACAACTGCACTGCTCAAATTCCCACACCAAGATCTCAGTACAAACTTACTTCCAACACTGGCTCAAATCAAAATAAGGGACTGAACTAGAAAGTCAATCAATACCCATACTCATCTTTACCCCAACTCTGCCCTCCAGGATGGCAGTGCTCACCAGACTGGAAGGACAGCTGGCAGTATCAGTACCTTAAGCTGCTGCAGTAAAATCTGTCAGGGCCTACAGTCAGCAACATACACACAGATTTTCCCTGTGGAACTACTAAAAGTTCATTTAGTTTGCTACTGATTGTCTCTGCTTAGGACCTTTTGCTACTTCTTGACTCAGCAAAGACATTCAATGTCTCCGGAATAAACAGTTATGTTAAGCTTATTACAAGTATCCCTTTCATACACGAGCTCATCAAATGCAGGCCTGTGCCTGAGCAGAAAACTCAAAGCAAGCTAATGAGTATCTAGGGAAAGCCAGTTTCTACAATCCTGCCGTGTTAAGTAAGAACAGGCAATATTAAATAACCAACGCAACAGTTATTTATGCTTCTGTGCCGCCTGGTGAATCCCAAGTTCTTAGTGAGGGAAGGATCCCACTTACTGGTATAGAGGACGTGGAAGCGGATAGGGAAGAAAGGTTCGAAAGATAACCGCATAGATATATTCTACCATGTCATGCAGGAGGTATCGGTTTGGTCTGAAAGAAAAAGCAACAAACATTATAGGTAAGTTAGGTATACTTAAATATCTGCAGCAAGAAACAAATTTTCAAGCCTTCCATCCCCAAGCCTACCAAGGGCCCGTTTTCTTCAGTCTAAACGATTTGCCAGATTTGTCATTTTCCTCGTAAGAGAAGAACAAGTTTTGGCTCTCCAGATTCTGTACTGTTTCAAATAAAGTGGGACTAAGTTAGAAAAACATATAATCTGACGTCAGTGATGCTAACAGTGTAAGTCACAAACTGCAAAATTGTTTCATCACTGCACTGAGTGCTGGTACCCGGGTGCTGGCATGGGGGGCTGCAAGGGCAGCCAGCTTCAATAAGCCCACCGCAGGGCATAGCTGAGCCCCTCAGGCAAGATGCTGGCATCTCTGGGAAAGCATATCTAAGGAAGGGCAAAAATGCCAGAGGTAGAGAGCAGTGAGGATAGAAGTGTGAGAAACAGCCCTGCAGATACCGATGTGAGAGCAGGAGGAGGTGCTCCAGGCACCCAAGCAGAGAGATCCCCCTGTGGCTCATGGAATGGCCACACTGGAGCAGAGGTTCCTGAAGGACTGTAGCCCACTGAACCAGAACAGATAAACCACACATAAACACTAACAAGAAGCAAACAATAACACAAAGTGCAAGGGCCCACACTGAAAAGTGTGAAAGGGGAAGATGCAGCAGAGAGGAGTTGTTATGGACTGACCCCATAACCTGCTGCTCTCCATCCCTTGCACTGCTCAGGCAGATTGGGTAGAGGAGCTGGGAATAAAGGGAATAAAGGACTCCCCTGAGAAAACGGGAGGGGGGACATTATTTTGTTTTAGTCTTTGTCTCTATTTCACACTATTCAAATCTATTTTACTTTACAGTAAATTAATTTTTCCCAAGTCAAGTCTGTTGGGCCCATAACAGTAACTGATAAGCAATCTCCCTCTCTATCTCATACCTCTCTATACCCATAAGCTTTTCATACTATTTTCTCCCACTGTCCTGTAGAGGAGGGGGAGTGAGCAGCTGGGTGGGTGTCTGGCTGTTGTAGTTACAAGAAAATTCTGGTCAGTTGGGGAATTCTGACCGGTTAGGGTGGGTAACTGTTTCAGCAGTAAAGCTAAAAGAGCACTTTGACTAATCAAGGTAATTTAAGTGGGCAAGGTAATCAGGGAGGGCTGATAATTATGTAAGTTAGAATAGGTACTTGTTCAAGCTACAGAATTAAAAGAAAGGTTGCAAGATATATTTGTATAAGCAATTAGAAAAAGCACAAACCATGTCCAAAGGGAACATTAAATAATAGAATGGAAAGGAGGGGTAATAACTGTATTGAGATCACCATGTGAATGGACTGAAACTTCCATGAGAATAGACATGGACCGAAGCTTTCTCATGGGAATGGACTGATGGACCGAAACCTCTCTTAGGGGAGTGGACTGAAAGCTTTTCTTTGACAAAATTATAGGGGTAAATTCTATGGGGAACCAATCAGAGTGATAGAGAAAGGAATATGTAATCCTCTTATGTAAACATCTTATGCATATGCATGATCATATGATTTGCTCTGTTAAAATTGTATAAAAGGACTATGAAAATGTATGGACGATGGAACACACCTTTGAGGGGCTACCCTCTGTGTTCCCCAGCGCTGCAAATAAAGAAGTGCCTGCTTATCTGCAACTGTGTAGATAAGTTTTTCTCGTCGTGATTGCGACCCCGTCAACATGGCTGCTGGCCAAGGCTAACCCACCACATTTGTACCAAATAAAGTGTATTCTGTGTACTTTTAAAGCACACCTTTAATGTGCCTCCTCCATGCTGACTCACATTCTGAGTACAAGATTTTCAGCGCTGAGACAGGACTGAATTTGTACAAGCCCATTTGGCAGTTTGTAGCAGAGGAAAGCCAGAAAGCAAATGGTAAAATTAGGGAAGGTTTGCTAACAAGACATTCCATCTTTGGTAGCAAATGGCTGCAAGGAAATTTATTCTCTTGCCTTTGCTTCACTTACAATCTACCGTTCTCTTCAAAAGCAAGAGGAAGAAACTAAGATAAATTCCCCCCAAAGAATGCATTCCCCCTCTCAAGAGGGAAGCAGTCAGCCTACTGCACACCTGCAGAAGTCCAAGAGAAACACAGACCATTGGGAATTTCCATTCCTTTCTTGTTCAGACTTTGCATCAGCATTTTAAAACTCTTATCTTTATAGATGGCTCAGACTGAAACATGTGTCTCCCTTGGCTTTCAAGGCAACTTGCTGGTACTCCAAAACATTCTGAACCTTCACCACACACAGGAGCCCACTGCTGAGCACTGATGTGTCACTTGGTGTTTCAACCTTCAGAATTACATTCTGCTGGTCATGAACAAAGCAGCAATGAACATACCAGAAGTGTGCATCTCCTAACAATTTGCTATACTTTTCAGCTAAGGCAGAGATCTCAGTGACATGACAATCACCTTCCCAGGTAGGGACCTCCTAAAAAGAAGAATCTAGGCTTTTTTCATCTTCAGTCTCCCTTTTCTTTTCAAAATAGGAGACACTGAGTTACTGTTGGAATCTAAAATCCCACAAAAATGAAACCAAGCTAGAGTAAGACTAAGTATGCAAAACTTCACACAGTCCAAAAAGCAAATACTAGCATACAAAGAACATGAATTTCAGTCTGATAAATCCAAGATACCAAGGTCTGAGAATGCTCTTTTACAAAATTAGTATTTTAAACTCAAACCCGGTAGCTCCTCTAAAAAGCACCTCAAAGAGCTTCAGCAAAGGGTTCTGCTGCACAGTTCTTTTGATTTTCCAACACCAATTTGGATCTTTAGTTTAGACCACCACTTATTCAAGTGTCTTTTCAGTCACTGTTATGTGCCTGAAATTGTATTCTTTGCAGTGAGAGCCTGGCATCTTTGCCTGAATTCATGTCTCTGAAACCTGGACACTGAACTCCTGACCTTCTGTAAATTGCCAAAATATGAGACTTTGAAACTGTAAGAATACATTCAAAGTTCAGCCAATTGCCCTTCCATTTGGCTGCAGTGTTCTTTTTAGTGTGCAATTCTCAATTTCTCCTGCAGTTGGAGCAGTTGCTTCTGCTGAGACACACAAACCTAAAACCAGTTGCTTCTCCTTCCTCTTGTGGCAGGTGGCTTTGGATACATATGGACCCATCTTCAAGTTTGCCCCCAAGAGCTAAAATAGTCTCTCAAAAGGGTTAATTTCATCCCATTTTGTGTTTTTGCATTAATTCTGTCCAACTGACACCTACATACCTATTCTCTTTGATAAAATAAGTGTTTCAGAATGACTGTCTAGCATTTGCTTCCACTTGTTCTTTAGGGTATCACTTCACATCATTCCAGTGATTTGAAAGCAACTTCAAGTTGCTTAATAACCTTATTGTTGCTGTAAGACGTCCTTTTGGGCCACTGTTGGCCTCTTTCATCTTGAAGACCTGTTTTCTGCCTTTTCCTCAACACCAGCATACAGCACACTAAGCCTAGCTACCAGGATTACATCTTCCTCAACAGCTCAGTCACAGCACTGAAGAAAGGGACATCACATGAGTAAAAGACTAACCAGCAACAATCTCTGCACTACGGGAGCAGAGAGATGTTACTCCAACAGCATCAGAAAACTAACATGGAGAAAACAATAATCTCAGACAAGCCTTTTGCAAAATCCAGATACTGTTCACATTTTCAGTGTATAAGGGGGAAGACAGAGATATGCGCAACAGAAAAAAAAAAAGAGCTGTTCAGCATTATTTGCATCTTGACTAATCAGCAACTTTCTTTATCAATGAATCCAATGTTCCTTTTACTGCATACGCTGGATGAAGACCAGTTCCAGTGCCATGTTACAATGTTAAAACATGGACCCATTACCTTGGCATTTGCCACATTGTTTATTCTTAATGCTAAAGACCTATTCTGGCTTGGAGCTTTCGTAAACAAAATATTCCAAGAGAACCACTGCCTCCATCCAGTCCAGATCCAGGTGGCTTCCACACAGCTTAGCAGAACTTTCTGCAAATCTATGTTGTCAAGTATCTTCCCCAAGACTGCCTATTTCTTCGTGTGCACATACATAACATTAAATGCAATGGGGCCCAAGCTAGGATTTTCAGAGTACTCACAATAACAGCTTGAGTCATTTTTCCTCCCAAAAAGGAGGTGGAATTTATTGTAGCTCAAACTGTGGGCATGGATGGAGAAATTAAATGCACTGTGCAGCATGCCAAAAAATGACACCAAAAAGAAGTACTTCAGTTAATTAGAATCAGAGAACTAACCTACCCAGCCAAGGCGTATGTTTTTCCTTTAGCATCAGGATCCTTAATTGCATTAATAATTGCCTTTGCTACATCAACCACCTGTAAGGAACAAATTCAGACAATTACCAACAGAAAACAGGATTGCATGCACACACTCCTCTTTCAGAAGTGATTTACAGGAGGGAAAGAAAAAAAACCAGCACACACACACACACACACACACACACACACACACACACACACACACACACACAGGATTTGGGATTGTCTTGTTTTATTAAAAACTTACATATACTGGTTGCTTCACTGATTTTTTTCCCAGAGCAATAAGAGGCACACCTCCAAACCAGCGCATGTCTGATAGAAAGACACATACGAAACTTGAGAATAAGATCTGTGATTCCTTTCAGTAAGTAAATAACCAAAACATTTTGCATTACTCTGTGTATCTCTTCTGAAAACTGACTTAACTTAAAAAAATAAAAAAACCAAAGCAAAAAAAAACCCCACCAAAAACAAAACAGAACAAAATTGGGAAGAATTACAATTTAAGTAGCACGGTTTTCAAAACACATCTAGTTTTCTTATTACCAATGATGGGAAGGCTGTATTTACTGTTCACTTAGAGTGATTCGGGGATATCTCAACTTTGCAGGACAGAAACAGATTCTACACTATCCTGTCTAGCAATTTTGTTGGTGATACCTCAGAGTAGTTACTGTTGCTTATGAGCCCAGAACAACTCAGGTTGACTTTTACATTCGAACACTACCAACATGAAAAACTACTTTCAGGGTAAACTAGTTTGAGGGTTAAGATGACCAAGCCTTAGCTTAGAACAATCTAAATAAAAAAAACCCACTAGTACACATATCTGCCTCAAACAAACAAAAATACTAAAATTGAACAGCAAAGTTGAACTAGATTCAGAAAGAATTCAGTCATGAGATAAAAAGTTATGTTTCCCACTACACACCTTAGGCTAACAAAATACAATACATTTCTGATAAAAACATACCTCTGCTTCTCAAAAGCAAATCACATTTTCCCTCTGTTCACTATAGACAAGTACACAAATCTTACATAATATTATTTCAAGAGTACGCACTTGCATAATGATTGAGAAATCGGTCCTCTCTTCCGAACATCTCAGAGGGCTTCAAAATTATAGCATCTGGAAATTCTTCCCTCACTGTGTTTTCTCCAACAGCCTATAATTCAATTAAAATGAACACATTCATTAGATCCATTCCGAACAGACCGGAAGTTGCCTTTTCAGAACTTAATACATCCTGACTAGAGCACTGGAAGAAACTACACGATCAATACCACAAAAATAATTTATATTTCAGCCATTTGATCGTTGAGATGCTATGCTAAGATAAAAGCCTCACAGAACATCCCCAAAGTCCCAGAAACACGTAGATAATGTCTTCTATTTGAGATACAATGCAGTCTCACTAATGAAGTGACAGAAATTTACACTGACAAAAAGGAACTGACTTCCTTCCTTCAAAAGGAAGAAGCCTAACCCAAGTACTTCTCTTGCTAAACAGAAGGTTTACATATCCTCTACTACATTATCAGAACACTCCAAGAACTGCTTAAATACAGTTAGAAATTTCAGTGGTAGCTGTCTACTTTCCACGTGGGACTAGACAATACAGTAAGGCCTAACTATCCTATGGAGTTGTTACACATTGGGAGCTACCAGATTTTAGCCCTGGTTTTAAAATCTTTACTATAAAAAGACAAGGCAGAGCACAGTGAGCTCAAACAAAACAAAAAAAAACAAAACTAGCTATATTAAAGAGAGAAATTCAGTAATATAAAATTATACCTCCTAATAAGGAAAAAAATAATAGGATTCCAAAACAAGAATTATTTTTTTTGTACAAGACCAGGTAACAATCCCACTCCAAGGGCCTGTAAACGTGAAACTCATTTGTCTTTGCAGCATTCATTTTGGCATCAACTTTGCTAGGTCACTCCAGCCTTAGATGTTAGGCCTGGTATCAGATCCCAAACCATCAAACTAGGTCCTCTTTCTTAATGACAGTAATTTCAGATGCAAAGATATTCAAGGACAGAAGAAAGGACAAGTTTTCAGGAACACAAGTTCCATTTTCCTTCAACGCACATGAAATACTAAGGAGGATTTCTAGCTCCAGTAAGCACAGTAGCTCAAAAATTCCTCAGCTGCAGAAAACATTACACAGTAAATTTGTACACTGATTTCCTTCAAATAGACCCAGTTAAGGGAAAAAAACCAACCAACCAAACAAAAAAGCCAAATCAAAAAGTAGGCTGAGAATATATTCAAAAGGATTCCAGACTTACTTTATTTCTGAGGTATTTGGAAGGACTCTTCATGCTAGCGTTCAGGTGAGAGATATGAATGAGTGTTTCCACACCAGCTTCCCTAGATATCTGTGCAATACTTCTGGGAATATTTACAAATTCATCTTCAAAACTGAAATTTCTAAGACAAGGGAAAAAAAAAATTACTTTAAGAGCAATCAACAGTGGCTGCCTACCAACTAAATAGCAATCATTATGTATTACTGGAATATATTTTAAAAACCTATCTTGACACTCTCTGTTAGAAAGAAAATTTCCTTTCATGAGGGACTCTTCATATAATAAAAACTGGAGGTAAGTGAAATGCAACAGTAAGCTTCAATTACAGCTTTAGTACTGTCTGCTTTTTCACCTGTTAAGATCAGTATGAGAAATCTTCCAAGACAAATAGAAAACTCTTCCCAAGTGAAAACAGATTATTTTTTAAGAGAAGTGCTGTATCTTGAAATCTGAGCAAAGCTGTCTTTTTACAACATCTGTGCAAAATATGACTTGATTTGATGCACTCAATTACATTATAAAGTAGCTAAAAAATTCTGAGCAGCCCGAGATGCTAGACATTGGGGAGGTGGATAAAAAACAGACCAAAGAACACACAGGTGCTTAAGCAAATAGAAAATCTTACATTGACAGAACAGTTAGAATCATTTCATAGCAGCTCTAAGGGACTTCTCAAGGAGAAGCATGCAGAAAGAGCAACAACTTCACTCACTTTATGGCATTCAAGGGGCCTAAATTAGGGGGTTCAACTGTAATCTAGTTTGGCATCTGATCAAGAACAAAACAGAAGCTCTGTCTCCAAGCAGAACTGACACTAGAGGCTGGCAACAATCCGAAAATTCTTTCCAGCTATCCCAAGACT
The DNA here is from genome assembly GCF_000695765.1 of Mesitornis unicolor. Lineage (NCBI taxonomy): Eukaryota > Metazoa > Chordata > Aves > Mesitornithiformes > Mesitornithidae > Mesitornis > Mesitornis unicolor. Next base: position 90,638 of record NW_010167228.1, read on the forward strand.
GCAAGAAAAAGAATTGGCTTCTCATGTCTTTATATTGTCCTTGTAAGCAATGCACTCCATCTTTTCCATTTGCTTTGGGTAACAAACATCTTGTCCAAATGCCTCTCTCTCTGTCCTTATCTACTCCCACAGATCCCACTGGAGACTAAAGAAAGCCTTAAAAATAAAAAGTTATTTTTGACCCTTCAATAACTAATCTGATCCTGGGAACCATCACTCCTGTTCTGCTCATAAAAATAGATTTTAGAAACACACAAGAACGAACAACATCCCTCCTGTAACTATGGAGTTTTCAAACAACATAATATACACAGATGAGACTGTACACTAATAATGCTAGGCAAGGAGGAAAGCATTTAATGGCAGACTTTACTTTTTTTGACTGTTCTCTACTTCTGATCTCAGGGGCGGTTTCTCCTGCGTAAGTTTTTCATAGACTTTGGGATGATTGAAATGGTTAGTCTGACCTCATGTTTAACAGACCATAGAATTTCATCTTGGGGTTCCAGCACCACCACTGATACCAACACATGTAAGATAGGTAAGAACGTCTGTGCAATACACCACTAAGTTCTGGAACATCCAAGAGGCTTGAACATGTACCAAGACTCCTCTGCTCTGGAATCTGTTGCAACTGACCAGAGTGACACGGTTTTGGGTGTTTCTAACTGGAATGAAACTTTTTCTTGCAGTCATCACACTTCCTTTCAATAAGAAAAATACTCGCCCTTATATAAATCATACTTCATACACAAGTCCAAAAATTTTAGAGGGGCAAGTACACATGAAATACATATCTGAAAGATGAACAGAGATTACATTGTCCTTGGGCTAACTGTACAGACCTTTTTTAGTCCCTCATTCACACATTACAAAGAAATTTCATGTTTTGGCAACAATATGTGTTTGAACTCTTACGTTCATAATTCAGTTACAGCACAAAACAATCCTGGGCAGTTGGTTTGCACATTTTAACGTAAAGTCTACATCCCAAAGTCTGAAGAAGATATAAAAAGAACCAAAAATCTTTGTCAGATGCACAAGACCAAAGTTAATTTAGGTTTGGTGGGCTTTTGCCCAAATAAGTTATGTTACAGACTCCAACAGTGGGACAAGGAGCTAAGTGACTATCAGAAAAAGAAAGTAGCTCTATGAATTTGAACGCAAATTCAAAGTGTCTCCCAGAAGTTATGTATGATATTTGACTAGACAAGAAACAGCTGAAGTAGTATGTCTGTTGGCAAGCACTTACTTTAGGAAAAGTAACTGTACAATTTGAGACTCTCAATTCTATTCTATTCACATAATTTGACTACAAATTCTACAATTTGAACACCAAATGGCTGTTCACAAAAAAGAGCAAAGGCATCAGCCTTGTAAACACAGATGAAACTGAAATCTACATACGTTTCTGTCTACGATAGCGAAATTATGTACCGTATAAAGGCAAATTTTAAAAAAAGAAAAGCAGCTATTACTGGCATTTTTAACCTAAAACAAATCTGGGATTTTTTAAAATAGATTTCAAAAAGGAACTATTTTTAAGAATTATTACCAAAAATGCTTATGTAGCTAATAGTGTCTGTGCCAAAATTCTATCAAGGGATAATGCTATTAATCATAATCTTAAGTACTCTCCATTAGCTGTTCCTGTTTATTAACATTTACCAGAGAATAGGAAAAGCTTGATCATAGCTTATTCTAGTAGGCTACAATTCATCACCAGGCCAAAGTAACAGGACAAAAGCCCATTTCTGTAACGTAAATATGAGCTTACATAAACTGGTGAGCCTCTGTCAGCTATAGGAAGGCATCCGTGAAACATCTGTAAGGTGTACGAAAGCAGCACATTGAACTCTTTGACAGAACAAAAGCTGTACACTAGAAAATTATAGAAATAATGCACTTCTCAAGAGCAGATCATATCCAAGACTCCAGTTAACCATTTAAAGAAATGGAAGAAATTTTATACACAAAATTTCAGTTTTGCCTTTTCATAGAAGCCAAGAATAATGTCAGCATCACGTGCTGTAAAAGGTGGCTACAATGTCCAATACCTGGTTCAAATCTATCTATATAGAGGGGGAAAAAAAAAAAAGTAAAGTTACTTTGTTTCCCATTCCTTTCCAACGAGATTAATGACCACATTGCTGTGTTCCACAGCTCTTCGGATAGAGTCTTTGTCCTTACAGTCCCACTCCTGTAACCAAAGCATCAAATGGGAAAAAGATGAGATAATGTGTAAATAGACATAATCAAAGAAAGCTCTTTCACACTATTTCCATTTAGAGGCTAAACAATAGCTGGAGTTCTGACTTTGAGAATGATTAACAGACTTCCTTGTATAGCAATGGTATTGTATTTGATCTAAAGCCAAAGCAAAAGACTTACTAGGAAGAGAAGTTGCCCCAGGTCACCCATCGGCCGCAGATACATGAGGTCATACTGATCACAGCGATAGGGTATGATTACTTGAGATCCAATGCGACCTAAGCATTTCAAAAAAATATTTCATTTATCTCAAACTAATTCATAACTTAATAGATTAAGTTTTGAATCTACAAAACTTTCTTTTTTCCCTGGCATTAAAGCACAACAAAGGCACATGGATATCTTGAATAGTTATCTGCAAAACTAAAAGTGGAACAGAATTAAGTTTTTGAACCTACATCATTGGAATGCTTAAACAGGAACATAGTTGAGTATTTGGGCTTGTCAGATAAAATATAGAAGCTTGCAAGAAGCTTGTGAACAAACAATAAAAATCACAGCGTGTGCTATAAACACAGTACAATACTTTAAAATGTTTCACATCTAAGGATATTTGCATTTTTTAAGTTGCATGGAAAGGAGAAGAAAATAAAGGCAAGATTTATTTTATAAAACTTAAATTCAAAAGGGCAATTTTAAAGAATTCCAATCAAATTTCAGCAAATATTTTAGTAAAATGTACTAATAAGGCCAAAACCAGAAGGATCAAATGTGTGCCGTACTTCTCCTCAGATCTGCATTTTACAGAGTGAAGCAGAATGACTTATTTTAATGACTAGCGATTTTCACAAGCTTCTAAATTTCCTAGATTAAAAGTTTTTACTAATTGTCCCACCTTGGCACTTTAGCAGGCCAAACACTATGAAAGTATAATGCAAAACACTTTCGATCCAAAATGCAAGAGTTCTAGATTATCCTGCAACCTGAAGAAAAACTAGACTTCCCTTAAACACTTTTTTTTTAATTAGAACTCCCGAGGAACATTACCTAAACGGTTGACAACGTATCGTCCTAGGAAACCTGTAGCCCCAAAGACAGTGGCCACAATGCCACTGACAGAGGATCGCCCACTTCTTCCATGAGGGATCACCGCGTGATGAACTTGACGGTGCTGCTGCAACACAGATGGTGCTGCAGCTACCACAGAAATGCCAGGGCCTACAACACAAAACGGGAGAGAGCATGTGATATAAGCTAAAAGTTAGCAGTGTCAAACCACAGTTAATGTTATTTTTCTTATTACAGATCCATTTTCTCTAATGTGTCTCAGCAAAATTTCCCACATCAAGACTCCTGACAGGCTACTTCAGAGACATCTGGATAGGTCAGAGGACAGCAGGCTTGAGGTAGCCGTTCATAAAAGTCAAAAACCAAACTAAGACATGAAAGGAGCAGCTTAAGGTTATTGGTCCTTAAACAGCAAGTAAAGCTTAACTGGCTAGCTTTAGTACTAGATGTATAAGGTGAAGCACAGAGGTTAAGCAAATAAAGAACACCTGCTACAGGCAGGTCCCACCAGAATACATCTACATCCTGCTCCCAGATGTGGGAACTGTGGGGAAAAAGACCTCAGAATCACTCTAGATGCAGTTAATCAGACTTTTTACATCAGCCTAAATATAGCAGACCCACACGCTGGAAGAGGCAGCAGTCCTCCTATATCACAGCTCTGGAGTGAAGGGAAATTAAGAGTTGCAAAGAGCCTGATCCATGATGCACAGGATATTGCCTCAGAGCTGTTCCTTTCCTCAAGGAGCTATGAGAACTTGAACGCCACAGAAATAGGACATCACTAGATTACTGACATAAATTAACAAGATAGCTCCAACAGGCAGTTTGAAAAGAAGAAACAGATGTCCTCTCCAAGCAAGTTAGCCAAAAGCAAGAAATAAATGACCTGTAAGAGATTTTTGAAATTAGAATTGTTCAGTGTTACTACACATCCATGCTCATAAAAAGAAAGGAATGGATGAAATATAGAGTACATAAACACACTACAGACATCTGGCTGTTGACAAGATCGTAAGACCTGTCACTGCAAAACTAACTTGAGAATATAACAGAAATCCAGTAACTGACTTTCCAACTTCTAGTAAATCACAGCCTTAAGTATTTTCTGGGTAAGAATAAGCAAGTTTAACCTTCCCCTTATAAATCTAAGTAGCAAGAATCATAATGAAAACAAGATTAGTATTTGATATCAGAATGACGAACGCCTTAAGAAAAAACAACAACAACAAAATCCCACTTCTACACTGAAAGAGTACATTTTATCACGATATGGTTAGGTATTGCCAGTTACACAGTGGCACTGATGATGTAGTCATGATGTTAAGAAGATAAAAAGGACAGGGTACGTTTGGACATAAAGTCTATTTTGTTAGATCAGCCGACAGAATTCAAACCAGAAAATCCAGTGAGATTGCCGTGCCTGAAGGAGGTGGTGCTTCTCTACCCAGAAGTTTATCAATCCCTCCTCTCTCCATAGGCCACAAATTGGAATAATAAAAGATATCACGTCTCCAATTCTGTCCTGAAAGGTAGTTTGATATCTACTTGACTAAATAACACAATCACACATATAGACTTAACAAATTAATATACTATGCCTAGAAACTATACTCCAATTGGCTGATAAAAACAGGAAAAAATAAGATATTACCTATGCAAACTTCAAGAAATATATGACATCCCAAAGTGCAACTCTCCTACAAAACAGGTCCAAGGTCAGTAACAGTTAAACTGAGCATGGTACCTGTATTAAAGTGGCACATATGCAGGGTCTTTCCATTACTGAAGCAGAGACCTTGAAACTATAAGAAGGAAAATACACTCTATGATAAGCATTATTTTAAAAAAAACAACAAAAAACAAACAAACAAACAACCCAGAACACTCCCCCCACCAAAAACCCAAATCCCCCACACCATTTGTCAAAGATCTGCTGGAGTTCAATAGAAGTACACACTCCTGTAGCATCAAATTAATGTCTAAAAACCTGATATGCAGTTTTAAAAGTGACACAATCTGTTCATATTAAAATCTACAATACCTCAAACTGAAATTTTAAGGAATATGTCAGCTTATCACTGCCATATTTACCACTTACCTTCACTTTCTGCTTTTTCTATCATTCAGTTAATTTAACACTTCCCTCTCAAATCTTTGTGCATACTTCTGCAGAATTACAGTGAAGACAGAACTTTCAATGGATTTTCAATGTAATACATCTTAAAACACATCATCATGCTATCCCTATCAATGTTATCAGACACAGACTACACAAACATACAGCCTATACCTCAGGTTTTTACATTCCAAATTCTTGGAGAGGTGTGTTGCTTTTATTTCTTTATTCTTTTAAATTAAAAGAACAGAACAAACTTGCAAAGTGAGCATATGCTGAATACTCTGTACAGAATAAAGCCTGTAGCTATGTAAAGGATACCTAGAGAGTGGAGATTAACCAAGCTCAATAGAAGTGCAAGCATAAAGGATAATACTGAGGGAGACAGCTGGATTAACATATTACCTTCATTAGTGTCCTAATAACTAGAGTTTTGTTATTTATGTCTTAGAAAAAGCAGACTCTCAGAAAAAGGACTATGCTCTTTATAAACAGCAGGATTCCTTCAAGTATACAAAAAAACTACACGATATGCTGAGATAGTAAAAGAGAAAGCTTGATGACCCGTACTCCTTTTCAGGACTTTGTTTACATACATTCCTCTTTCTAAAGGTTTGTAAAAAAAAGAATAAAAAATTACAGTATATCCATTTACACAATTTACAGAACTAACACTATTTCTGTTACGTTTCAGTCCTTACAATATAAGAAGTAAAACTAACAAGACTTTAGTCCACTGTGAGCACCTGTTGAAAAAAGTGTTATTAAACAGGCCAACTCATGTAAGAAGGACATGAAAGTTAATCTGAATAAAATGCTATGCATATCTTTCAACTAATTTGTGGCTTTTTTGTTTTTATTTCTGCAAAAATTATTGACAACATGCTCTTCGGGATGCTTTTCACTGTCACACTAACAAAGAACATCCAATTACTGCCTTGTATTGTATTCTCCAACCTGTGCGTATATGACTGCTGTTGCTCACCTTATGCTGTAAGGTCTTTACCGGTGTAGATCTTTTCTCGTTCCATAACTGTGCAAGATCTGTCACAATATATCATCACCTATGGCTAGATGCCTAATGACTATTGTATTACCAAAAAAAAAAAATAAAAATTGAGTTTTAAGGATATCCATGAGATGCAAAATAAGCTGGCTAGAGAGATCCCCACACTGATTCATAACCGTTAAAGAAACTTTACATACAGCGTGGAGCCCTGCCAAAATGCAATATAAATAACTCCAGACGACAATAACTTAATAGAGCCAAACAGCTTTTACAACCCATGTTAATACCTCTAAACTGAGCAACACTGCTTAAAACTCTGTGTTTTTGTATAACACAGACTTGCTCAGAGATTCTTTTTCCCAGAACAGCAGGATTTAGTCTTCTTCACTAACCAGAATCTATTTGGCATTGGAACTTTCACAATCCATACCTGAAGCAGTTTACAAACACCAATCTGAATTAAACCTCAAATATCCACAGTAAACTAGAACAATCTTTTTCTTGAAAAGACACATTGCTCTAATTAGAAGTATGTTAAATTCCTTCCTTGCCTTTATCAACCAACAAACTCCGTTTGCCATCTCCCACTTCATTCAACAGAAGAGCATGTGCTGAAACTATTCCACTAAAAATCACAGAATGTTTGAAGTTGGAAGGGACCTCGAAAGATCATCCAGTCCAACCCCCCTGCCAGAGCAGGATCACCCTAGACCAGGTCACACAGGAACGCGTCCAGGAGGGTTTTGTATGTCTCCAGAGAAGGAGACTCCACAACCTCTCTGGGCAGCCTGGTCCAGTGCTCCAAAACCCTTACAGTAAAAAAGTTTTTCCTCATATTCTGATTGAACCTCCTATGCTCCAGCTTGCACCCATTGCCCCTTGTCCTGTCATTGGCTGTCACTGAGAAGAGCCTGGCTCCTTCCTCCTGACATTCGTCCTTTACAAATTTATGAACATTAATGAGGTCACCCCTCAGTCTCCTCTTCTCCAAGCTAAAGAGACTCAGCTCCCTCAGCCACTTCTCACAGGGGAGATGCTCCCCTCCCTTAATCATCTTTGTGGCCAGTTCTGTTTCTGTGGCAATAGCCCAAATAAAAGCTTTAAATATCATCTTGGTACTTAAATAAGCTTACAGACCATGGCCAAGACGTCAAGGTCACCTAAGAAATAGTAAAAAGAATCCAAACTTTTAGCTTGCAAGACAAATGCTATCCCTTACTGAGACTTCAACAATCCCAGTGAGACAACCTCCAGTGCAACCATGCCAGCAGCCTGAGCCAATCCCCTGCAGCCCTGTGGGTTACAGGCCCGTTTTCTTAAGAGAAACTAGGCAGAAAACCACTTCTGCCGCAGACAGTCATTATTCCAACCAGCTACTGTCCAGACACTGCCCTGCGAGTTCCCTCACCCCGCTCTACTCTCAGGGCGCCGCAGTGAGAGAAGGGAAGCCCACCGACATGCCGCTGGCGCTGCACCC